>NC_081417.1:51321734-51504234 GCF_949786415.1 Peromyscus eremicus | reverse complement strand
GCTGGAAATTGAACTGAGCTCTGCTAGAAGAGCAGCCAATGCTCTTAACTATTCAACCATGTTCCCAAACCCTTCTTTCTTGTTTTTATTAATAACCATTTTTTCTTCATTTTAAAGATGTTTATTATAGTGTTTATGTGACACTTTCTTTGAATTTTAGTTTATTTTATTGAAATTATATAGTACAAGAATTAACCTGAAATACAAATTACAAATTAAGTTCCATTTACATCATTTATGCCCTTGTACATATGGCCTGAGTCTGATTGGGCTCACCTTCTCAATGATGTTTCTCTATCATAAATCCAAACACTTATAGCCAGATGCTCCTTACCCCCTCTACTATTTTAATAGTTGGGGGCATAGGAGTATAGATGGAAGATGAATAAACAGGATTTCATGAGGCATAAATATTCATTATTGTTCCCAATATGCTGCTTATTTTTCAGATCCTGCTGGGTCCTGCCAGAAAATCAGAGGGTATTCACCAAGGGAGCACACTTAATGGAAAATTCGCTCCATTTTTCCTAATGCTCAAATTGGCAGTCTGCATGTCATATGCTGAACACAGAAATTCATAGGAGTGCATGGGGCAGTTCAACACAATCTGGGAAATGTGTATAAACTTGATTTTCATATGTATTTAATATCTGATAGCAAGAACAAAGGGTATGAATCTTTTTTATAAATAATTAGATCCAGTATGATTAATGATGTGTGCATGTTACATATTTATATGTACACACACATACATATGTATTTAGGTATTGTATGAATATATTCCATTTGTTTAACAAGGCCTATTTACTTAAAATCTAAAAGCAAGATAAAACAGTTCTTAATAATTAGATACAATTTTTAAAGATTTCTATTCAATCCTTAGATTAAATTTTAAAAGAGTATGTTTGATAGTCATACTGTTCACAGAAAACACCTTTGACTATTGTTTTTTAATAATAATAATAATAATAATAATAATATTAAAACCATTTTACTTCCTTTTTATAATTGGTCTCAATTATGATAAACTGTAAGCTTAAATGATCTTATAAAACCAAAAATAAGAGAAATAATATTTCTGGAATAATTACTGTTATTACTACAAAATGATAGAGATAAAATTTGCCAAGATTATGGGGTTGTCATCATTATATATCATTACTATTTGTGTAATGCTTCAGCTATTCCATTACACTTCAGAAATATACAACACAATTTAAGCTGTTATATTTGCTGGAAAACACAAATAAGAAGCATTTATTGTTCTTTCATTTTCAATACCTCAGTTTTTTGTTTTGTTTTGCTTTTCAGGACAGGGTTTCTTTGTGTAGCCTTGGCTGTCTTGGAACTAGCTCTTTAGACTATCCTGGCTTCTCAAACTCAGAGAACTGCCTGCCTCCGTCTCCTAAGTGCTGGAATTAAAGACATTTGCCACCATTACCCAACACTTCATATTTTTACATTATTTAAATGGGCATTTGTTATATATTCATAAAATACTCAATTCAGAATTTCTTCTTGATGTTCATATCAAGTAAGGGTGAGGTAGAATATATAGAAAATTGTAGCAGGATATTTAGAACAAATGTCTAACACAAAGGAAAGCACCATGAGACTATGACACGTTATAAAATATCTTTGTGTGATGGCACATTTCCTGCAGTAGTCCTGAAGCAGAGACACAAAGATGGTTAGAAAATGTTAACATAGTAGTGATTTCTAGGCCAGTCTTGGATGTAAACAAATTTCTAAAAGGGTCTTATTAATAAAAAATACAGAGCCAAATATAGCAGTGAAAGTCTTAGATCAGGGACATAGGGAAAGCCACCAGCCAACTTTACCAGCTCTGCAGCTTCCAAATGAGAGTAACTTCCTGTCTACCCACATCTTTATTGCCTTGCTGTTCTGCCCTCTTAGTGGCTCTCTTAGCCTAGCTACCTCACTTCCTCCCTATACAGCTCTGTCACTTTCTGTCTGTCTGTACAGACCTCCAGGTCTGTATGGTTGGTACTGGGATTAAAGGTGTGTTTCACCACGCTTGGCCCTTTTCCCTAGTATGGCCTTGAACACACAGAGACCATGCTTGATAAGTGATGGACTAAGGGCATGTGCTGCCTGATTTCTTTGTTTACTTAAAATGGCTGGCCTTTTACCCCTGATCTTCAGGCAAGCTTTATTTATTAATGCACAAATAAAAAATCACCACATTTCAGCACAAATAAAATATTACCATATTTCCCTTTTTTGTTTAATAAAAATAAAAAAAATTATAATTAATATAAAAAACTATATACAATAAGTAAAATAACTATATACAATATATACAAGCAATAAATACATCAACAATATCTAGTCCATTTCCATTGACAAATTCAGAGAAAATATTCCATTATCTATCCTATTTTGCTGAGTCTAACATGTACCTAATTCACTTTCTCTCCTAACTGATATTACCAACAGGAAACTATCTTACAATATCTTTCAAATTATATACTTTACACTCCTTAGTGAGTTTCTTTTCTGAATTTCTTAACAAGGAAAATTGTTACTACAACTATCTAATCTTCAACTCCCTCAGAGACCCAAGAAGGAAATAATATTACCTAGTAAAACAGGAAGTACAAACAAATGACTTCCAAAAAAGTGAGTTATGATGGAAACAGCCAGCTGCTTGGACAGTCACCCGAGGTTCCTCTGCACATTGTGGGATCATCTTCAGCCTACAGGCTTAGCATATCTGACAGACTCATTTGTGAAGTAGGATGTAGACACGGCCTACGGTTTGACCTCACATTCGGTGGAAGTATTCCATGTACCAGATAAATTTGAATTCCACCAGTGTCCTGTCATGATTGAGGATTTTAAATTCTGGAAATTGCTGGTGTTCTTGGAATTTGGCTGTCCGTTCTTCTTGGCTTGTGGGTGGCTTCATCTCCTTTATTAAATGCCAGTCTACCATCAGCCTAAGTACTCCTTCAAGAATAACTGTTTCAGCTACTGTTCCACTGCACAGTAGAAGCCATCGGTCCACTGCCTGTTCAGCTGCCTTGGAAGAAAGAGGCACTGTACCTTTTCTGGATTATGAAGCCACTTCAGCGATGGTACCACATTGTCCTGGCCTCAGAGGACATCTGTTGCCAAAGCTCCAACCACACTTGTCTTGGCATGGATCAGTAGTCCTTTGTTTTGTGTCCTGTTTGTCCATTTTAGATAACATACTGTCAGCAGTCTATGCGAGGGCACTTTGTTGTCCAGTGGCTAACGTTTGCCACAATAAAAGTTAATTCCATATGCATTTTCTTCAATGTCCATATCTTCTCTGAAGTAGAATGGTACTGCCAGGAGCAGACATGTCTCATAGTTATAAAAAAAGAAAAAAATCTAAGTTATTAAAACATTTTAAATGCCATATTCTGTAGATCTCTGAAGGGTTTGAAGATGACCTGTCTATCTAAAATATATCTCTGCTTGACCTTGAAAACATACCTAATATGACTACAAGTTCAATTGTAATGTCTAAGTACTAACTTTCATTTCTTTATATCCTAATAGTTGATAATAATAACATTCAAGGATTAGCAAATTGCATTACATTATTAAATGAACTGTATAGGTACAATATCCTGAACAAGATTAGAAATATATGTACAGCATTTTCTAACAATCTCAATCAATATCTATATCTATCTATATCTATGTAGATATATATATATATATATATATATATATATATATATATATATAATTTGTATGTGATATATAAAAATCAAATCCAATGTAAAGTATTTAAAACTAGTAGTTGTCTTTTAAAAGTTGATTCAATAATCTACCTTTTTATCTGTATCATGTTTATATTCTCTCTTTTTTTTCAGAGTAGATTCAATAATCTACCCTTTATTCTATCATTTCTATATCTCCTTTCTTTTAGAGTAAATTTAAATCTACCTCTTGGCTTTATCCTCTTTTTTCTTTTTCTTTCTTTCTTTTTTTTGTGTATGTCTCCTCTGTGTTTGGAGCAATCACAGTCTGATAAATGTTTGTCTCTCAGAATCATGAACGTTATTCCCTAGAAGAGAATATCTTCACAGCAGTTTCTCATCACCACTTGCCTCGCCAAACTTTTCCAAACTGACCTTGCCAGTGCTTTCTCGTCATTCAGTGGTCCTGGCAATTGTTCTCTGAAAAAGCAGTGGTAAAATAAACACTTCGTCCCAGGTAGGAGCATCACTACAGTCACTAACACCATGAGAAGCAACCAGCAACCCAGAGCAACAGCTGCTGCCTCCATGGTCCCATTGCCACTGTTTGTGGCTCATCCCCGGCTGCAGCTTCTCCTTAGCAAACCTCGCAGACTGGCCTCAAACTCGAGATTCTCTTGCTTCTGTCTCCTTTTGTGTACCCCACTAAATTTATCTGGGGTCAAAGAACAATACAGCCATTAGATAGACACAGAAGCCAGGCATGGTGGCATACACCTTTAATCCCAGGACTTGAGATCTCATGTCTTGCTTGGGAAAGACACATGCCTTTAATCCCAGGAAGTGATGGCAGGAAGCAGAATGGTATATAAGGCAAGAAGACTAGGAACTAGAGGTCTTTTTAAGCTTTTAGGATTTTAGCAGCAGTTCAGCTGAGATCCATTTGGATGAGGACACAGAGACTTCCAGTTTGAGGAAACAAGATGGGCTGAGAAGTTAGCAAGGTGAGGTTAGCTGTGGCTTGTTCTGCTTCTTTGATCTTTCAGAACCCCAAAATCTGCCTCCAGGTTTGTTTTTATTAATAAGACTTTTTAAGATTCATGCTACACTTGGATAGATAGCCAGAACCTGTTAATAAATAGAACAAAACAAATAACAAATTGAGTAAACATAAATAAAGGAAGAAATGCACAGACAGTCACAGAAGTACAAAGGAATCACTATTTTGTAAATATGAAGTTTCTAGTGTTAAATTATATGGAAAATAGTCTTTCTTAAAGGGACAAGATTTCCCTCATAAGAAACACTTGTCAGAATTGCAAAACAGATTTTCTTACTGCAGTTTGAAGAATAAAAATGCTACAGATGTCTAACAATGGAAGCTATGGATTCTACTAAATAAACGTTCTAGGTAGAGAGGGACAAAATATTATCTGGGCCAAGATGATAATGGTACAGAAGAGTGAAAGTCCCTATTGACATTGATGAAATAAAATGAATGTGTCATTGTGGTGTGTTTCTATTGTTAAGTGCAGAGGGGTTATAAATATAAGTGGAAGTGTGAAATTTCAATCTTAATGGTTGGGGAGATGTTTCCATCTTTGAGACACTTGCGATATAAAATAAAGTCAGATGCAGTTGCCTGCCAATAATCCCATGGCTAGATGGGAGGAAGGCAGGAGAATCTCTAGAAAATTCAGGTGTAAGGGTACTAGGTAAGGACAAGAAATCCTGTCTCAAACAAGGTAGGAGGTGATCACCATTGCCCAAGATAGTGCCCAGCACCCAACATCTGAACTCCACATGTCTGTCTGTGGTCACATGAACATTCACACATACATATATAAATATATGCCCAAACACAAGATAAAAAAATAAAGAAAATAAAAATCTTCTTTGCTTGAGAAATTATGTCATGAAATGTTAGAGACACTGACACTTAAAATAGCTAAAAATATCACTTCTTAGTAAATTGAAGATTAATTTGTTGTTAGATAAACCCCAAATTAAATTATTTGAGAAAATTGTCATTCAAATAAAGGGACAATTTAATAGACATCATGAGGATCCTTGGATGATCACAGAATAAAAAATAGGAACAATCAGGCCGCCCAATGAGATCAAAGTTTTCCTGGCACAATGTCTGACACATAATTACTTTGGAACTCTGTTTTCAGTTTCCAGAAGAGATCTGAATGGTAACTTCTGGTGAATTTCTGGTATTGTCAGTTCTTCTCAGATCAGGAACGACCCACTCCCTTCCCACGGCAGGGGGTTTGTGCTTCCTCCTATAGCAGGTTGCGCACAGCTTGTGAGAGACAGAGTGGAAAAAGAAACTCTGTCCTCCAAGTCTCAGCCATCTGTCTGCTTGATGCTCCTAGTCAGAAACAATCAAAGAGGAGGGAGCAAGCTGCTTTTGCCCCACAACAAATTCTGAACGACTGTCCCCATCTATATAAATTAACTGCCAGGATGTTTAAGGGCTGGACAACTCTCCCTCCATTGGTTCCTTATCCTCTGCAGGCAGATATTAAGTACTAAGATATCCAGATAAACTAAGTTGTACATGGAAAATCAGAATGTTATGTTGTACATTCAGGAAAAGTGCTTAGGAAAGACACAACATCTTAATTCCACATCTCAGCTGATTCTTGCGTAGAAACAGCCAACAAAAATATTTTTTAAAGTTATTTTTAAAATGCTCAAAGGGTAGATCTGGTAAAAGCCATGAAAATATAATATGAACAAAATATACAAACACAATGTACTATGTATATTAAGAGCTAGAAATGAGAATGTTTGATATATTTCACCATAAAGCAATAATTGAAAAGCTAGACACTTTCAACTTGATTTAAACTTCAAAAAATATGTACTGCACATGTGTATGTGTGTATATGTATGTGTGCATATGCATCAATACATTTGAGATATATATATATATATATATATATATATATATATATATATATATGAGATACCATGTAGTAACAGGAATCAGAAAGGATAAATCTTACAGCACGAAGAAAGATGAAGTCCATTTATTTGACATGTGAATAATAAAGAGATTATAAAGCTAATTGCTTTTATAGTTTTAATATTGTCATTGATTTTTGGTTTTTGTTGTACAATGGTGCATAAAAATATAATTGATAATGAAATTTGAAAATTCAGTATGAAGTTCCAGGTTCAGAATGGCCATTTGAAGTGTATAGATGTTTACTGATATGTATGGACTTTGGAACAGGATAGTCACACTTTGTAATATTTTTATCTGCAAGCTCATTACATCAAAGTTTTAATTAAAATTTTTAAACAGGTAAATTTAAAAAAAGAGAAGTGGAACAATTCTTAAATATATTAAAAATAAAAAATTGTTCATAATGAACTCAGGCTGAAATGCATAACCAATGAAAGTCTTGCACAATGAGAATTTCAAACTGTTGACAAAAATTGAAGGTCTAAATGAATGGTACATCACATGTTCATGCATTTCTGATAAGTCAATACTATATAAGTTGATCTTTATATTAAATGTAAACCTTGTCACCATCTGCTAATTGTGAAAAAAGTAGAAACTTCATTCTAAAGTTTATATGTAAATTCTATTATCTAAAATAGATTAAACAAGTTTGCTAGATATAAATTCCTGAAAGACTGAAATTCCTAATTTCATAACTTAATATAGAATTAGTATAATCAAGCAGTTATGCTGACACAGCAGCCTGATATCTGAATGTGATGGATAAGATATTAAGAAATATCCTTCACATACATTCTCTAATGATATGTGTTTGTTGTATCAAAAACACTGAATTGGAGAAGAGTACTTTTACCTAGAGACTGCTGGAAAAACTAAAAGCTCAAGAGGAAAAGAATGAAATTGGACTCTAAATCAATACATTAAAATTCAACGAATATCCAGATTTATGACTGGAAAAAACTTACTGTGACTAACTGATTTTAATTAATTAATACTCTTACCTTTGAAATATTAAAAAAAAAAACTGGGTAGTGGTGGCACACATCTTTATTTCCAGCACTTAGGAGATAGAGACTGGTCTAAGCCAGTCTGGTCTGCAGAGCAAGTTACAGGACAGCCACAGATACACAGAGAAGGGAGAGTAGAAATAATATAATAAATCTAAACATACCTCCAAATTAAGTTGTTATACTTGAAGCAAGAAGCAGTTCATGTACTAATTCAGTTTATGAGGAGAGACAAATACATCATGAAACAGTGCTCTAAAGATGATTTTGGAAAATTAATGGGGTAGATACAGAGAATCTCAGGCATTCTTTGGATATTGGCTATTTTATACTTCAGGGTGGGGATTGAAAGCTGCAGCCAAAAGGTCGGCATCACCGAAGAGTCATCACAGCACTGAGAGAGAAAGGAATGAGAAGGTACAGACAGAAACATACACTAGGCCTAACATCAAGCTTCTGAAGAGATGAGAAGTATGGAATGGTTAACATAAGGGATGGATGGGACACAAGTTAGATAACCAAATGAGAGTTTACAAAAATGTAGTTTCTTGGATTCAAGGTGAAAATTGAGTTGGGAGTTGTTTAATAAATTAAATCCGTAGTGGCTTTGCATTTCATTCTTGGTTTTGTATATTTTTATTTTTGTCTTGACTCCACAACTTTTAGAGTAAATGTTATAAAAGCCTATTTTTTGTGTTTTGCGGAATATGTTGAATGAATATTGAATGCCAACCATATACCATGTTAAACATTTTATAGATTACATCAATTATTATAATCTCTCTTTTCCAGACAATTGGTGCAGCTAGATTTAGTTGGCTCTGGTTCAGTTGTCATGCATTTTGTTTTCTCTGTTTCACAGTGCAACTTCCAGTGGAGTCCTTGCTTTTAAAATAGACATTATCCACAAAAGTAGGTGTTCTCTACTTCATCCTCAACTAATTGAACAAGACAGCACCAAAGAAACCAGAAGCAATGTCCATGACTGCTAAAATGTTCAATGAAACTATTTTTCCCTAATTCTTGTAATAGTTCAATAAAAGCGGCCAGCTGAACAATGCAAGAAACATCACTAAATTAAAACCAAGCCTTCACTGCAAATCAGACTTCCACCAATCTGTCTATTGATTAGAGTGTAATTGCCATACAAACATTGTTCTCCCTAACAACATCCTTTGCAGAAAGGCTAATTTTTTCTTGGTTGCATTCTACATTTTACTAACTAAGGAGTCAAAGCAGAAAAATCCATCTTTTTGATTGAAAGAAACTTGTAGTGGATAATATGAATTATCAATTTCTCCACTTGCAACTAGAGAAATGCCTCAGGATCTTGCAGAGTAGAACATGGTAATAGAGTAAGACATTCCCTGGGATGAGCCTTAGTAGCCATGACAGAATCAATAAAGTACTTGTGCTCCAAAGGTAGGTCAAATAAAACTGGACACAAATGTATATTAACTTTAAAGATGTGGTCACTGGTGAATTTTATTTGTAAAACGATGGGGAAAACTTGCAATATTTGGATGATATGGTGGTTGAGAATTACTGTTAAAGCCCTTCTCAATGAAGGACCTGGTGCTTAGACATGGAGAGGGTGTTCATCATGTAGCCTCAAGCTGACAAAGCACTGTAGCTGGTCATTCATTCTGGGGCTTTCTTGTCACACTAATGACTGATTTTCTCACAGAGAGTATCAGAGCAGATTACTAAGCAAGACATCCACACCTTTAGGTCTTTGTGGGAGATTTCCCCAGGTGAAACCCCTTCTAAGTTCCCTGCCACCACAGTTTAAATTTGGAAAATGTCAAGTTAATTTCTCTCTGTATCCAATCCCTTCCTCTATCAGGTATGTATTTCTAAGAGAGGACAAAGAACCTAGACCTCAGCATCTGTGCTGGAGGTAAAACCACAAGGGATACATCACAGATCATAGGTTAGTGAAAGCCATGTTGGCCAGATGAGGAATTAATTCTCCCATTTAAACTTTAACAATTACAGAAGATGAAGGAAGTAGTAGTTGCAAGAGAAAATGAGAAACGAGGAGAGGTTCCATGAAGTTACTGTTCTGGAGCAATGGTTCTCAACCTTTCTAATGCTGTGACCCTTTAATGCAGTTCTTCATGGTGTGGTGATCTTCAACATAAAACTATTGCCGTTGCTATTTCATAACTGTGGTTATACCATTGTAGTGAATCATAACATACATATCTGTGTTTTTCAATAGTCTTAGGTGACCCCTGTGAAAGGATCATCTGATCACCAAAGTGTCATTACTCATAGGTTGAGAACCACTGTCTGATGTTATAGGGAAACTAAATAATAAGAGATAGCATGAATGGAGTGGGAAAGATGCAAAACTTGAAGGTGTGTCATGAGAATGTTCTCAGAGATTTAAAAAGAAGAAAAATCTACATTATAATGATCTGATCCACAAGAGGAAAAATTGTCTTCCATACAATTTCCACAATTGTAGCTTAGTTGACTTATTAAAATGAGATCTTATTTTTAGTAGGGGAATAGATTGGTAGAGGGGAACTCTGTTTATTTGGCAAGGTAGAATTAAGAGTTTGATCTACAAATTACTTTTATCCCTTCAAATCAACTTTTAGGTATTCTAAGATTCACTCAGTTTGAGGCATGGAAGTTGGTGTTGAATCAGTTTTTCTCCAGGGACAAAGTACCTTCATAGGTTAACTAATCAAATGGCCAGTCCTTATCCCATGTATGTATGAGTAACATTAAACAGACTTTATAATGTGTAAATATATGTACATATGTATGTGCATATGAATGTAATAACTATGGGACAAGTCATGTTTTTGAGAAGGAAGATTTAAAAAGGCAGAGAGAGGGGTAAAAATGGTGTATATATAGTGCTCACATTTGAAATTCTTAAATAAATAAGAAAATAATTCAATTTAAAAAAGGAGACAAAAATGAACTGAAGGAGTAAGGTTTTCAGAGCTAACATTATTATAAATTTTCATTCAACGAATATTTTAAAACTATGTTTTTCATAGGATAAAATCCATGACCTACCCAGAAACAATCTTAAGGCAATATGGCATTACTAATTGTGATACTATGGTAAAAGCACAGTGATAATAAAAAAATACATATATTTAGACAATTTAAAATGGCTTATACTGTGTCTTTTATTTATCAAACTGGTTCTTTTTGTTTAATTATTTTTACTTTTTTTCTTTTCTGAGATTATAATTACAAAACTTATTATCTGCCTTTCTCCCTTACAAACACTTCTATATACTGCTCCCCACTCTTCTTCAAATCCATGCCCTTTTCCTTCATTTATTGTTATTACATGAATATATGCATATATACACACACATATATTCCTAGCTATAACCTACTCAATCCATACAGTGTTACTTATATGACTGTTTTCAGGACCAAGCATTGGTCACTGGAAAATAATAGGTTTGCTCTTTCCTGAGGAAGACTACCTCTACTCCTTCCAGCTTCTTTCAGTTACCTATAGGTCTTTGCATAGGGTTGAGGCCTCGTGGACTTTTCCACATCTTCTTTGGCAAGTTTATTAGTGTCATACTTGTTTAGCTCATGTTTGGGCACCCATGTTGGTGAGACTCTATGGGTATAGCTTCTGACATTACTAGGAGATGGTCAGCAAACTCTTTGATCCTTTGGCTCTAACAATCTTTCGGTTCTCTCTTCAGTAATACCTCAGGAATCATAGATGTGTGTTTTGTAGATCTATCTATTGCGACTGGGCTTCGCAAATCTGCATTTTGTTTTTTGTTTTTTGTTTTTTTTGGTTTTTTCGAGACAGGATTTCTCTGTGTAGCTTTGTGCCTTTCCTGGAACTCACTTGGTAGTCCAGGCTGGCCTCGAACTCACAGAGTTCCGCCTGGCTCTGCCTCCCGAGTGCTGGGATTAAAGGCGTATGCCACCACCGCCCAGCATCAAATCTGCATTTTGATTGGTTGTATTTTTTATAGAGGTCTTCATCTGTTGCACAGAGAATTATCCTTAATGAACAGTGAAGACTGCACTGATCTGTCCTTATAAGAACAAATATTTATAGATTATTGTTAAGGATAATACTGGTTTAATAAAGTATCAGCTGTGTATTTTCCTCTGACAGCCACGACTTCAATTGCACTGAGTAGTTAACTTGGTTTCAGTCCCAGGCATGGTTTCCCTTTTGTTGAGAGCGTCATATGTCCAGTAAGAGAGCTGCTGGTTACCACCAAGGTACATGGGCCACTGCTGCACCCATGGGTTTATTATGCCACATTGGTCATTTTGTGTGGTTCACAGGCTTCAGTAGCTGAGTTGGACCATTGGTTATCTCCCTCCTTTGAAAGCTTACCTGGTGCCTCCTACTTCTACAAAAACTAGCTCTCTAGGTTGAGGAATTCAGGTCAGTTCCAGTTCAGGGGCCTCTGAGACCAGTTTCTGAAGTGTGTGGTGTTACTATATCAATAGTTACTTTCTCTCCATGTCTGGGGGACAACCTGAGGCAACATCATTAGGCTGTGTGTTTTGGAAGCCTTTGGAAACCACTGGCTAACTACACAATAGAGAGCATCTCATGTCCAGTACTGGAACATTTGTTAGTTGGTCTTGGGCTTTTGGAGGGAGTATCTATCATTAGACTACATGAAAAAGGTTCATTAAAATTATATAAATATATTTGTACATAGAATTACATGTTTTATGGGTATTCTTATATAATGTGATTCCTTGTGTCTTTTTCAGACATTCTTAATGTTAGATTATCATTTTTCTCCTTTCTTCAATGTTTATTTACCTCACTTTACTTCCCTGAGGAGGCCTTATTTGCTCTATCAGATGACTTGTATCCTGATTATTCCCTTTTACCTTTCTCCTACCCTCTTCTGTATTTATCACCTTCCCCTCCCTAAGGAATTCTGTTTCCCTTTTTCCTGATCATATCATTTGTATCCTGCTATACATCTCTCTATTGTTCCCTAATAATTTTATTCTAAACATAACTGTTTTGGTTGCTGTACTTACTATAGGCTATACGCTCACACCTGAATATTTGGAGTTAGGAACCTCTGAGAAAGAATATACAATATTTTTCTTTCTAGGTTTGAGATACCACATTCGATATGGTCTTTTCAAGTTCATGATTTCATTTTTTATATCTGAATAATATTCCATAGTGTATGTGTACCCTATTTCCAGTCATCGGTTGTATTGCATTTAGGTTATTTCTTTTTGGTAGCTATTGTGAATAGAGCATCAATGAACACGGTTGACTATATGTCTGTGGAGTAGGATGTCTGATCCTTTGGATATATGCCCAAGAGTGGTGAAGCTGGATCTTAAGTTAGATCTATTTACACCTTCCTAATGAACCATCTCAATGATTTCAGTTGTGATTCTGTGAGTTTGCACTACCACCAGCAATAAATAAATGTTCTCTTTTCCCCATGCCCTCGATAACATGAGCTGTCATTTATTTTATTGATCTGTGGACATTCTGGCTGGTATAAGGTAAAATCGAAAATTAGTTTTAATTTGCATTTCTCTTATGAGTAAGAACAGCAAGCATATACTTAAATGTTTCTAATTAATTTGTCTTTTATTTTTTTCAGAACTCTCTGCTTACTTTTATAACTCATTCTTATTTGGTTATTTGTTTTCTTGCTGTCCAGGTTTCTGTTTTTTTGTTGTTGTTGTTTTTGTTTTGGTTTTGGTAGGGGATATGTTTATGTCTGTTTGATTTTTTATTTTTGTTATTTATTTATGTATTTTAGATGATAACCTTCTATCAGTTGTTCAGTTGGTATTGTTTTTATCCATTCTGTACCCTGCTCCTTTGCCCAAATGATGGTGAACACTGCCATACAGAAGCACTTTGCCTTCATGAGGTCTTATTCATTAATTGTTGTTCTCAGTGCCTATTCTATCTGTGTCCTATTCAGAAAGTCTTCACTCATGCCAATTAGTTCAAGTCAATTCCCCACTTTCTGTTCTATCAGATTTGTGGTATCTGGTCTTATGTTGAGTTCCTTGATCCACCTGGAGTTGAGTCTTGTGCAGGGTGATGAATATGGATCTATTTGGATTCTTTTACATCAACTTTGTCCAGTCTCATTTATTGAACATGATGTCTTTTCTCCAGTGTGTATTTTTGGATTCTTTGTAAGATTAAATCAGGCATCCATAGCTGTGTTGACTTATTTCTGGGTCTTTAGGTTTGTTTCATTGATCAACATGTCTGTTTCTATGCCAATACCATGCTATTTTTATTGCCATGTACAGCTTTGGCGTACAAATTGAATCTGGGATGATGATAACTACTGATATTGGGGTTTTTTTGGAGGAGGGAAAGTGGCGGCCTATTGTTGCTATTTTCAGAATTATTTTCCGTAACCTGAAGGTTTTTTGTGTTTCCATATGAAACTGAAATTTGTTTATTTTGTGTTAGAATTTTGATGGTGATTGAATTGAATCTATAGATTGCTTTTGGTAGGAGGATAATTTGTACTATATTGACAGGAACATGGGAGATAGTTCCATTTCCTTCTATCTTCTTCAATGTCTTAAAGACCCCAATTTGTGCTTCAGCTAGATTATATTTATCAGGACCTGTGGTGATATTTTATTTGTACTGAAATGTGATTTTATCCATATATTAATAAATAAAGTTGTCTGGGGGTCAGAGCTAATAGCAAGCCATAGCAAAAGCTGGGCGGTGGTGGTGCATGCTTTTAATCCCAGCTCTTGGGAGGCAGAGCTAGGCGGATCTCTGTGTGTTCAAGAATACAGCCAGCATGGAGACACACACCCTTAATCTTAATACCAAGCATAGAAGACCTGGAGGTCTGTAGACAGGCAGTGACGAGGAGGTCATGTGGTTGGGTTTACAACCAATGAGAAGGCAGAATAGAAAGTCTATAAAAAAGACAAACAGACAGGAAGTAGCTCTCTTGCTGAAGAGGACAACAGCAGCACTGAAGGGTAAGGCTCTTAGCTCTGACCTCGTGGGCTTTCATCTCTGCATTGTCTCTGTGTTTCTTATTTAATAAGATGGTTACATATACAAGGGCCTATATTGAACTGGCTTCTGGCAGAGTCAATATTATCTTGGCTGTTCATGTTTATGTATTTTTTTTTTTTGCTGGTATCTAGGCATCTAGAGTTATGATGACTGAGGTGCTTCTATGTGTCAATATTTAATCTTGTCTTTTTTAGGTGGGTGTTATGTTCTTTGCTTGCTGTGGGTTTCTGTTCTTTGGTTGTTGTTAACCTTTTTAGATCTCAGGGAGGTATGGTGGCCGTGGTTTCCATGGGTGAGAGTGCTTCTGCAGTTTGGTGGGTGACAGAAGAATAAAGATGAAGTAGAAGAAAAGACTTAAAAAGGGCCTTGGGAAACTGCTAGTGAATCCAGTCCACACCCAGAGGCAGGATCCTCAGGTCCTCAAGTTGGACATATAATGTGAGGGGTGACTCGTGCAAGTAGGAAGAAAACAAAGACTATTTCTCAAGATACAGGGATGAAAGGTCTATGAGGAACACTGTGTCTGTACCAAGAGGTGGAATCACCAGTTAATGGAGTCAAGTGGGTGGAGGAGCACCTGTAAGTGGGCTGCTACATGGTTAAAGGTAAGACACAAAAGATTGTAATGGAAGACAGAAAGGAGAGTGAAGTATCTACCTGTGTCCCAGACTGGCATGGCTACTGGGCATGCCTGGTAGAACATGTTTGGTTTGTTGGCATCTGGCACAAAGGGATGGAGCTGCCTACAAGGGGAGGCTGAGAGCATCTATAGAAAATAGCTAAGTTGTAGCCAGTAAAATGAGTCATTCTTCACTTACACATTAAAGTGGACTGCACCTGACAGAAGATTAAATAGGTGATATGGTGTTATTTTGAATTATTAAAAACCAAACTCAAAAATAAAAAATACATATGATGGTGAAAAAATCTGGGGCTGTGAATAAGTGTAGCATAATCACTAAGAAATTAATACATCACCAACAAAGTTCTGACTTATTGTAATATTATTGTGAAAGATTACTGATACTTAGCTTTGCTATAAACCTTTTTGATGAAAGGTTCCTAGAAAATAGAAAGCCTGGAGAATTTAAAGTAGCTTTTGAAATTGAAATAATTATCTCATATAAAAGTTATTAATGAATGTGATGTACTAACAGTATCTCTAATCTAATAATTGAATTGATTATCTTAATTCAGGATAGACTTAGGTTCAGTAGTTCTGATTTAGCTCTGAAAATACACACAGTGAGGTATATAGATATAGATATTGATATAGATATAGATATAATCATTCTTGAAATTTTATATTAATATCCACAACAGTAGGATCCTATCACTGACACTGTGGCTTGGGTCTTGCTGTCCCTGAAATCCAGAGGCAGGGGATGAGTAGATACAGAGGCAATGACATAGACCCCGGGAGGTTGCAAACTATCTAGTTTATTTAACAAAAGGCTGAGGTATTTGTGTGAGGGCTGTTTGGTGAGCTTTTGCTTCTAGCTGCCATGGTGTTTCTTGGTTGTCCCTGGGTTCCATGTCATCATTTTTTCAATTTGGAGCTTATGAGTCAGGTTTCCTCTGGCCAGAGCACTCACTGCACTTTTCACAACTCATTGTTTGCTTAAGGTGTGGCCCAGTGCTTGAGTCTTATCCACCTCAGGATCCTGAATTTCACTCTTAGAGTAGGGAGCAACTACCCATGTGATTACCAGAAAAGAATTAAGATTAAAATTCTGCAAAAATACTGACGTGCATCAATGGAATGAAATTGAAGATCCTGACATTAATCCACACGTCCATGAACACCTGATTTTTGACAAAAAAAAAGCCATAATTGTACAATGGAAAAAAAGAAAGCATTTTCAACAAATGGTACTGACATAACTGGATGTCAACATGTAGAAGATTGAAATAGATCCATATCTATCACCATGCACAAAACTCAAATCCGAGTGAATCAAAGACCTCAACCTAAATCCAGCTACACTGAACCTGATAGAGGAGAAAGTAGGAAGTAGCCTAGAAAGAATTGGCACAGTAGACGGCTTCCTAAATATAAAACCAGTAGCAAAAACAGTGAGAGCAACAATTAATAAATGGGATCTCCTGAAACTGAGAAGCTTCTGTAAGGCAAAGGACATAATAAATGAGACAAAACAACAGCCTACAGAGTGAGAAAAGATCTTCACCAACCACACATCTGACAGAGGGCTGAACTCTAAAATATATAAAGAACTCAAGAAACTAGACATCAAAACACCAAACAATCCAATTAAAAAATGAGCTACATATCTATACAGAGAATTCTCAACAGAAGAATCTCAAATGGCCAAAAGACATTTAAGGAATTGCTTAACATCCTTAGTCATCAGGGAAATGCAAATCAAAACAACTCTGAGATATCATCTTACACTTGTCAGAATGGCAAGATCAAAAACACTGATGACAGCTTATGTTGGACAGGATTCAGAACAAGGGGAAAACTCTTCCACTATTGGTGGGAGTGCAAATTTGTCCAGCCGCTCAGGAAATCAGTGTGGTGACTTCTCAGAAAACTGGGAATCTATCTACCTCAAGACCCAATGATACCACTCTTAGGCATATACCCTGGGATGCTCAATCATATCACAAGGACACTTGCTCAACTTAGTTCATAGCAGAATTATTCATAATAGCCAGAACCTAGAAGCAACCTAGATGCTCCTCAACCAAAGAATAGATAAAGAAAATGTGGTACATATACACAATGGAGTGTTACTCAGCTGTAAAAAACAATAGCATGAAATTTGCAGGCAATGGATGGCACTAGAAAATATCATCCTGAGTGAGGTATCCAGACTCAGAAGGACAAACATGGTGTGTATGTACTCACTCATAAGTGGATACTAGATATAAAGCAAAGGATAATCAGACTATAACCCACAGCTCCAGAGAAGCTAGGAAACAAGGAGGACCCAAAGAGGGACATACAGATCACCTTTGGAAGGGAAAACAGAGGAGATCTCCATGAATAAACTGGGTATGAGGGGAAACTATAGAGGGGAGGGGAGGGAAAATGAGAACATGAGAGAACAGGATGGTCAAGCTGAGAAAGGGACAGAGTGGGAGAGCAATGAAAGAGAAATTTTGATAGAAGAAGATATTATGGGGGGGGGGACTTGATACTAGGGAAATTCCCAGGAATCCACAAGGATGATCCCAAATTAGACTACTAGCAATAGTTATAAGGGTGCCTGAACTGGCCTTCCCTGATAATCAGATTGGTGAATACTCTGTCATCATAGAGCTTTCATCCAGTAACTGATGGAAGCAGATACAGAGATCCATAACCAAGTACCAGGCTGAATTCCAGGAGTCTAGTTGAAGAGATGGGATATATGAGCAAGGAGGGTCAAGAGCATGATGGAGAAATCTAGTTGTGTAGCTGGGTCTGTTTGAGAGGCCCATGGCCGTGTGAAAAGAATCTATCCCTGCTTCATGACCTGGCTTTCTGGATCCCATTCCCTATGGTAGGACACCTTGCTCAACCTTGACGCAGGGGGCACGGCTAGGTCCTGCCTCAACTGAATGTACCAGGCTTTCCTGTCCCCTCATAGGAGAACTAACCCTTTTGCAGGAGAGGATGAGAGGTGGGTTGGGGGGATTATGCGGAGGTGGGGGGAGTGGGAGGAGGGGTGAGAGGGAGGATGATCTATGGTTGGTATGTAAAATGAATTTAAAATACTTTTAAATAAAAAAGAAGAGAAAAATTCTGCAAAAATAGTCCATTGAAATAAACACTATTAATAGAAATTAAAAAAAATAAATTCTCAAATTTAGAACAATACTGAAGATAGTTTGCCATCTTCTATATGTGATATCAAGGCTGACAGTAATTTAAATATAGTGAAAAGCCCTTACCCCTGGGACTAACACACTGAATTGGCTGAATGTATCATGAATAAATATTTGTTGATTAATCAACCTATATTCCTTAAATATACTGTTTGTTATTAGCATGCTAAGAATATTTCATCACTTAAGAATATGTCATCACTTACTTTGAAATATTTAATAGAATTTGTCTTTTTTACCATAATTTATTGTTTTAGCATTCCACAAAAACCAATTGTCTTAACTCTGCTTGTGAATACATAAAAATTAAAAAAAGAAAATTGAAGAGTTTACATAGGTGTGTTTCTTGAACTCAAGATTTTTCACCTAGGGCGTTGAAGATTCTTGGAAATGTAAATAATTCCCAAACAGAAATAAATGATTAACTTTGATGTGGAATTTGAATTAGTATAAATCAATTTGTAAAGCAAACTGAAGTAGTACATAGGGACAACTATCCTACTATATTACATTATAAACTACTTCCTCTATATTGTAAATGACAATTCTCAGTTCAACTGAAATAAAAAAGCAATGCATGAAGTCTTGGATAGATAACCTGTTATGCCATATCATACACTGGAAGAGACTTTTGAGAGAAGGAAAAAATGGTAGTCATGATTAAATCAGAAAAAATGTCACAAACACCTTCTACAGTCTTATTTTGAAATTCACTTCCAAGCCATTCCCTAATATATCTGTTCTTCAAATCCTTATTAATTTGATACAAAACCAAGATAAAGATACAGCAAAGCAGAAAAATTGTAGGCCAGTCTTGATAAACAGTGCTGCAAAAATTCTTAAGAAAACTTTTCTAAAGATAATTGAAGAACTCATTGAACAGACCATTTATTGCAATCAAGTGGACCCAGTTTCATATATGCAGGAATAGTTAAGGCAAAATGAGCTCTGATGACATTAAAAGTCTTTGTTCTGTAAAAGAATCTTAATCAAGTAAGGAGACTGCCTACATAACAGAAGAAAGTCTTTGCTGAGCTATATATCTTATACAAGACTAATAGTTACATTCATGCAATAATCATATGTAATCACATCCAGAATACACAAAGAACTCAAACACTAACCAAGAAGAAATCAAACAATCTAGTCAATGAACAGGTAGATGAATTTAACAAACAGTTTTTGAAAGATGAAATATGAATACTACTTCACAAGTCATTGGAGAAATGCAAATCAAACTTACATTGAGATTTAGGAAAACAAACAGGGGGATAGGAAAGTGATTCACCTGCAGCCAGGGTTTGTTTCTTCTGAGTTCCCAATCACCAGGTCAGGTGGCTTACAACTGCATGTAACTACAGATCAAGGGTATATGACACTATCTCTGGCCTCTGTGGATACCTGTATACATCACACACACATAGACACACAGACACACACACCAGACACACAGACACACACACACACACACACACACACACACACACACACCAGCAACAGTAAATGTAGCACTTATCTGGACAAGTGGAAACTCATATATTGCTAGTGACAATGTAAACTAAACTAGCCACTATGGAAGTGTGGAGATATATCTAAAACTGAGCAGATAGCTTTACATATGACCCAGGTATACCCTTCTTGAGTAGTTTCCCAAAGGACTTCAAGCCAATACGTCACAGACATTCTCAAGCATCAGTTTATTGAACGCCCTTCACAGTAGTTTTCTAATATATAAAAAATTAAGAAATGAGATTGGGCAGGGTATAAAAATCAAAAGAGGGCAATGGTACACCAATTTGTTGGAGTTCTCCAATGAGAAAAGTAAAATAAATATTTAGTCAGAAAATAAAGACATTTCAGTAACAAACAGATATCTACAGATATGTGAATGGAAATAAAACTATATTATGGTAAGGCACAAGTGTATGACTTCAATGGGAAAGTGAGTACAATATGGGGTATGTTACATAATGTATGTATGATACAATCAGAAAGAGGAACTGAATTATGAAGAAAAGAAAGAGAAGGTAACCGATAGAGAATGTGGCAGCATGCATAGGATCAAGTCAAATGGAGTCCCGGTGATGAGAATGGGAAGTATAGGATGAGAGGAGCTTTTATACTATGGTTTCCATTGGAGGAAGAGTTTCTTTGGAGATAGGTTTTGTGTTTTTTGTGGGATTTCAATGTATATAAACCTTTGTGTTTCTATGTATATATGTCCCTTGTGCTTTTTGTTTGTTTTTTTCTTCTGTTTCTTTGTTTCTCCTATTTTGGTTTGTTTAAATTGTTTTGTTTTATCTTATTTTATTATATTATTACTTTTTAGTTACTTGGTTTTTTTGTGATGAGAGTGAAAAAAAGGATGTGAATTTGGAGTGGAGGAAGGTTAGGTATAGAGAAATCACAATCACAATCTACTGTATGAAAAAATCTATTTTAAATAAAGGAAAAAATAAAAGAAATAAATGGGAACCAGAAAATGAGAGAGGGGGGACCAACAAGGATAAAGAGGAAGACAAAAACAGAAGGAGGAAAGAAGGGAAGGAGGCAGGAAGAAAGAGGGAAAGACAGATATAGAGACACACACAGGGAGAGTGAATGAAAATCCATCAAGCCACACAATTAAGTGAATCTCAATATGAAAGCAGAACTTAGTACACTGAAAATTCAAAACAAAAAATGTAAAATACTTAAGGTTGAAATAAAACTCACTATTTCAAAAGAATACTATTTCTCCAAATTTTCACTGGCCTAACAAAAGTTATCAAAACCTGCAATGATCTTATTAAAATGCTTGGAAAAAGTCAACACACACACACACACACACACACACACACACACACACACAATCAGCTAAAATGCTGTTTAATAATGATAGTGAAACAAACCATTTTGAATAAACAATTTTGAATTCACCAAAAATCCATATAATTCATCACAATAAAATTCAAACTGAAATAATTGTAAAGTAAATCATCAAGGAGGCACATGATCACTGAGGAAAATACACAAAAGAAGAAAAGATGGTGGGGGTAGTATCAGAAAATTTTTAAAAAGTACAGCAATTCTTACAATGAAAATTAATAAAAAATATTCTCATTGACTTAAAATGTACACTGGAATAAGGCATTTTACAATAATGTGAAAGCCTGGATAAATCAAATACAATCCAGCACCAGCTATCATATTTATGACATGAAAATATTCATTTTGCAGTACCTAGGGTAGTTATTAACACATGACAAAAACATACATCATGGCAACTATAATAAACACACACACACACACACACACACACACACACACAAATAATGTTAGTCCAATGGAAACCAGAGAAAGAAACATAAAAGAGGAAAAAAAAAGAATGAAAATCAGTATTTGTGTAGTAAATACAAGCCTAATTGCATTAAATATAAGTGGATTAAATATTAAAATAAAGGTCTTTTACCATCATACAGGGGAAAACTCAAATTTATATACACTGTTTATACAATACATTAGTTAAGTAAAAGGTCAGGGCTGTAAGTTAGGTTAGTGTTAGGATATTACCTAGCATGAGGCAGCCTATGATTCAAGCTCTAGTACTCCTAGAAAATACAAAGGCACAGAAAGGAAAAGGAAAAGTGACAGTCTTCAAAAGATTACCAACACTTTATGCCTGCACCAAAAGTAACAATAAGTACTTTGAAATCAAATAATTTTAATGAACTTTATATGTATTTAGGTTGTTTGATATATGTACATATAATTAAAGTAATAGACCTGCTTTCTACAAACTAAACATTGTATTTACCATAACATTTCTCCAGTATCATTGCATAATTTGCATTATTAACAGCAAAAGCTAAATTTTACTTTTAAATATAAAGAGTACTGACTTCATGCAAGAGATTAAAAATTCACAGTGTCAATTGCTTACTTTCCTTTATTAAGTAAACCATTTCTTTGGAAATACAGCTCTAAATAGCTAATTAGATTTCCTAATAGCAAGAGAAACCATCATGGGGATAATGCATAAGAATTGTACCATCAGCAAAATTACAAGGGGGAAACCACCTAATACTTTTTTTTTGTTTTGTTCTGCAATTTAAACTTCGATGGCTTTATTTCATATTTTTAATATGGCAAATCATTATTCTCTCTAGAGCTTACATTAATGGGCAGAAGACCAAATTATAAAAGCAGGCTAATTTGCACCCAAGCATTTCACATTAATGAAGTACATTTTTTTCAGATATCAGGGAATGTATACCAGTTGCAAGTTATTCATTCTTTACTCTTAAAGCACACAGTCCAAATGACTGCATTGTTTCTTCAAACCACTTCACTGGGTATATGTAAATCTAAACAATTTTATCCTAAGAGTGGTGCCAATGGCTGCTGTAAATATTTGCAGAGTGTTTCTTGTGATAGAGAATAAGATTTAAAGACCCCAAAGAATTTATATTTTTTTAAAAATGCTGTTATAAATATAAGATCAGAAGAAAAATTACAAAGTTTACCTAAAGGATGTCTTTGTAATATTTATATGTGAAAGTGGAGAAAACCTCGTCTTATAAAAATTTTTTAAATTTCTTACAAAGCACAAACTTTTTTTTTTGCTTTGTAATTGGCAAATCATATAAACTTTATTGCATATCTCTGTTTTCTTCATCATCAGCCACAAGAATGTCTTTTTATCATATACACAAGCTAGTTAATGAGAAGCAGGCAAGGTGTGGGGCAGGGTGAAAGGAAAGTGAAATAGACAGATAAGCCCATTTGTAAATTTCTTACAAAGAAATGCAGAATATTGTCTTTATGTAATATCAAGGCAAAATATTTCTTACAGTTATGATTATCCACTTATTTAACTAAATAATGAATTTAAAGTATAGTAATCAGAAAAATCATATGCTGTGGGATGGTCTGTATGTCAAGTGTGTTGCTGATTGGTCAATAAATAAATCACTGATTGGCCAGTGGCTAGGCAGGAAGTATAGGCAGGACAAGGAGGAGAATAAAGCTGGGAAGTGGAAGGCTGAGTCAGAGAGACACTGCCAGCCGCCATCAGGACAAGGAAGATGTAAAGTACCGGTAAGCCACAAGCCACGTGCCAAGGTATAGATTTATAGAAATGGATTAATTTAAGCTGTAAGAACAGTTAGCAAGAAGCCTGCCATGGCCATACAGTTTGTAACCAATATAAGTCTCTGTGTTTACTTGGTCGGGTTTGAGCAGCTGTGGGACTGGCAGGTGAGAGAGATTTGTCCTGACTGTGGGCCAGGCAGGAAAACTCTAACTACAATCATATGATTGTTAAATTCAACAATTCAATGAGCTTGTTTCTCCTTAGTTTTTAGAGACATTGTTTATTATTATTATTAGCATGTCTGTTTATGTGTGTGTACATGGATGCTAGAGGACAACTCTATGGAACAGTTTTCTCCTTCCACCTTTATGTGGGTGCAGAGGATTAAATTGTAACTGGACTTTGCAACAAGAATCTTTACTCTGTGAGCAGTGTTGTTCTTGATAGTTGTCCTCTTAGTTTTGCTAAGTAATTTTCATTGAGAAGTCTAAAATATAAGTCTAGTAATTTAGTGTAAATACTTTTCAATTAGTAATAACAGTAAGCTTTTGACTAGATTAAGGAAACTGGCATCAGTCAAGATTATAGTATCTCTTATGTCATCTTCCTTCCTAAAGAATGAGATAAGAAGTGCATGAGGATTCAGACAATGTATAAGTGCTCAACAATAATATAATGTTAATATTAATTATACAATTTTAATAAAAGTTAAATGTTTTCGTGAAATTTAGGTATTTGACCCAAACAGGCACCAATAATTACAACCTCAAATTTTAGTTTCCATCTCTGGAGCAAGTTGAGTTATGAAGTTTTCTATTTTTTTTTACTTTTTTCTTTTTCTTTTCCTTTACTCTTTTCTCAAACTGTGCATCCTGCCTGCAGCTTCCCCTCTTCTACTCCTCCAGTCCCCAACACACAACCATCTCCCTTCTTCAGATGCCCTCTCCATTTTCCTTCAGAAAAGAGCAGACCTCCTGGGAATATCAACGGAACAAGGCATTACAAGATACAATAAAACTAGGCCCAAATGAGCAGGCTTTTTGGAGCCCACTTCTATGACGGGACACCTCGCACAGCCTTGAGGCAGGGGAAGGGGCTTGGACCTGCCTCTACTAAATGCAACTCCCCATGGAAGGCCTTTCCTTCTTGTAGGAGGGGATGGAGGATGGGTTCAGAGGGAGAGGCTGGAGGGGCAGGAGGAGGGAAGATGGGGATCTTTGATTGGTATGTAAAATGAATGAAAGGAATTCTTAATAAAAAAAAAATAAAAAATAAATAAATAAATAAATAAAAAAAACCTAGGCACAAACCCTCACATCAAAACTGGGTAAGGCAACCCAGTATGAGGAAAAGAGTCCCAAAAGCAGGAAAAAGGGTCAGAGACATGACCCTAACTCCCACTGTGAGGAGTCCCATAACACCCTAACTATTGTGGTAGAACTCTCAATCAATGACTCATGGAAGTGGATGCAGAGATCCATGGCCAGGCCCGAGGTGGAGCTCCAGGAGTCCAATGGGCAAGAAAGAGGAGCGATTGTATGAGTGAGAATTGTTGAGACCATGATTGGAAAAAGCACAGGGACAAATAGCCAAACTAGTGGAAACACATGAGCTATGACCCAATAGCTGAGGAGCCCCCAACTGGATCAGGCCCTCTGGATAAGTGAGACAGTTGATTAGCTTGAACTGTTTGGGAAGCCCCCAGAAAGTGGGACCAGGACCTGTCCTTAGTGCATGAGCTGGCTGTTTGGAGCCTGGGGCCTATAAAGGGACACTTTGCTCAGCCTGGGTGAAGGGAGGTGGGGACTGGACCTGCCTGGACTGAATCTACCAGGCTGAGCTGAATCCCCAGGGGAGTCCTTGCACTGGAGGAGATGGGAATAGGGGGTGAGCTGGGGGAGGGAGGACAGGGGAAGGGAATAGGTGGGGGAGCAGGAGGAGGGAGGACAGGGGAATCCGTGGCTGATATGTAAAATTAAATTATAAAATAAAAAAAAAAAACTCAAGCAAAAAAACCAGTATGTGAGCAGAGGACCTAGAGCAGATCCATGTAGGCTCTGTGATTGATGCTTCAGTCTCTGTGAGCCCCTGTGAGCACTGCTTAGTTGATTCTGTGGGTCATGTTCTCCTGGTATCTTCAACTCCTCTGACCCTGACAACCCTTCTCTCCTCTCTTCCTTGGGGTTCCCTGAGCTCTGCCTAATGCTTGGCTATGGATCTGTGCATCGGCTCTCATCACCTAGTAGAGTAAACCTCTTTAAGATGATTGGACTGGGCATCAGTCTAAGAGTAGAGCAGAATATCCCTAAAAATAACTACATTGACTTTTTTTCTATCTGATCAATAGTGTTTGTCTTTTTGCAGTAGAACTGGATATTGAACTTACAGTCTGGTGTGTGCTGAATGGTGTGCTACCACTGAGCTACAACCACAGTCCAAATGTTTTAGTATTTTTGATTTAACTTTCTGAACTACTAACCTGATCACCTAATAAAGGCAGACTAGCTTTCTGGTTTATAGATTTCATTTTATTATATTTTAATTGTGTGTATCTATGTTGGTGTTTGTACACATGAGTGTACCTGCCTGTGAAGGACTGAGCTATCCAACTCTAAGGTACGGACAGTTATGAGCTAATGACATAGGTGCTAGGAAACTTATTTTTGTCCTCTGCAAGAACTGAACACTCTCTTAACCACTGAGCCATCTCTTCACAACCAAGGTCCTAATTTTTCTCTCATGATTCATCATTGCTTACCCTCTTTATTCTCTGGGAACAGTTGCAATTCCTATTCTTTTTTTTGTTTGTTTGTTTGTTTTTTTGTTTTTCGAGACAAGGTTTCTCTGTGTAGCTTTGCACCTTTTCCTGGAACTCACTTGGTAGCCCAGGCTGGCCTCGAACTCACAGAGATCCACCTGGCTCTGCCTCCCAAGTGCTGGGATTAAAGGCGTGCGCCACCACTGCCGGGCCACAATTCCTACTCTTAATAATATGTACCTGACTGAAAAATTATGACACAATGGCCTATGAATTAGTTGGAATTCCTCAAGTAAATAACTTTACGGATGTTAGAATCACTGCACTCATCAATGTATTGAGTTAATTAATAAGTTAAAGAACTTATTAATAACAAGTGAAAGAGAGCTCAATTGTGTGATGAACTGAAAAAAAGCAAGGAAGTAGAGATATTTTATAAATATCAATAATTACAATAAATGTCAACTATGTGGTTATGGACAGCTCAATGGAACTACCTTTTCACATGATAATTGTATTAACCAAATCCCAAGGAGGATTTCCACAGTGCTTTGCTTAGTCACTGTGTCAACTTCAAAGTTAAATTTCTGTGTTGGTCTCTGTATCTGATTAAAAGACAATTCATTTAAAACCAAAAATCTATGAAATAAATGTACAAGTTTTATTTTTGGAGTCTATTAGCTGAAAATCAGTATGAATGAAAATGAGCCAAAACATCCACAATAATTTTTCTACTTATAGGGACAAAACATGAAAAACACATGAGACACAGCCCCATGTGATCCTTATGTCCAGCACATAGGTTACTGAAGATCCACCCTCCCACCTAGGATAACTGCTATTCCTATTTATTTATTTATTTATTTATTTATGTTTCTATTATCAGCTTGATACAGTATAAATTTTTATCCTAATAGTGAAATATTTGATTGAGGTTTGCCCAGTAGTTGAGTAAAACCAAAACTTATTATAAGCCACCATCATCCTAGGGTCCCTCCTGCTATATAGCCTCTCTGGTTCTGTGGGTTGCAGTCTGATTGTTCTTTGCTTTATATCTAGAATCCACTTATGAGTGAGTACATACCATGTTTGTTCTTGTGGGTTTGGATTACCTAACTCAGGATGATATTCTCTAGTTCCATCCATTTGCCTGCAAATTTCATGCTGTCATTGTTTTTCTCTGCTGAGTAGTACTCCATTGTGTATATGTACCACATTTTCTTAATCCAGTCTTCAGTTGACAGGTATCTAGGTTGTTTCCAGGTTCTGGCTATTATAAATAGTGCTGCTATGAACATAGTTGAGCATGTATCTTTGTGGTATGATTGAACATTCCTTGGGTATATGCCCAAGAGTGGTATTGCTGGGTTTTGAGGTAGATTGATTCCCAATTTTCTGAGAAACTGCCATACTGATTTCCACAGTGGTTGTACAAGTTTGCATTACCACGAACAGTGGAGGAGTGTTCCCTTTCTTGAACGCATTGGCACAGGAGATCACTTCCTAAATATAACACCAGCAGCACAGACACTGAGCACAACAATTAATAAATGAGACCTCTTGAAACTGAGAAGCTTTTGTAGGGCAGAAGACATGGTCAATAAGACAAAAAGACAGCCTACAGAATGGGAAAAGACCTTCACCAACCCCACATCTGACAGAGGACAGATCTCCAAAGTATATAAAGAACTCAAGAAACTAGACATCAAAATACTGAACAATCCAGTTAAAAAATGGGCTAAAGAGCTAAACAGAGAATTCTCAACAGAAGAATCACAAATGGCTGAAAGACATTTAAAGAAATGCTCAACATCCTTAATCATCAGAGAAATGCAAATCAAAACGACTCTGAGATACCATCTTACACCTGTCAGAACAGCTAAGATCAAAAACACTAATAACTGCTATTCTTTAAGAAGCATCTGTGTATTGTTTTCAATGACTCTACTTCCACCATTAGAGATGGCATTTCTTTTTCAATGGCTTCCTGACCTCAATCTAAATTTCTCTTGGAGAATATTTCCCTCTGAAAGAACTGCGTAGCCTTCTAAGCATGCTTCCAAGGATAATATCCCCACTGAGAAGATGTTTTAGGTATTACAATAGCTCATTCATGGGTTTAAGGTTAGGATTTGTAGAGGACTTCTTTAATTGATATTTACTATATCATAAGTTCTTAGAGGTATCATTGCTCTTGGGCCATTGTCGTTGCATTTTCAGTGGGTAATTATGAGAAGTAATGACCTTAAACCCTTACAACTAAATGAATTATTTATTGATTTCCATGTGGGTTTTTTCCTGTTTAAAATCAGGTGTTCCTTTTGTTGAGCTCTCATTGTTATACTAGTATTTTGTTAATGCTGACAACTTCTAAATAACTTATACTATTGCCTTCTATTTTCTGTGTCATAAGACACTGTGTT
This sequence comes from Peromyscus eremicus, assembly GCF_949786415.1. Lineage (NCBI taxonomy): Eukaryota > Metazoa > Chordata > Mammalia > Rodentia > Cricetidae > Peromyscus > Peromyscus eremicus. The sequence continues at coordinate 51,475,442 of NC_081417.1, read as the reverse complement.
GTGAGATAATCTGCTAGCCAGATATGGAGGGAATCAGATGTACAGAATAGAGGAGAGGCAAAGAGCCATGTGGCAGAATATAGATTAATATAAACAAGTTAATTTAAGTTATAAGAGATAGTTAGAAACAAGTCTATGCTAAGGCCAAACATTCATAATTAATAAGAAGTCTCTGTAATTATTTGGGAATTGGCAGTACAAAGTTCAGCTACAATACTGCATGTAAGCATGTATGCAATGCGTAAATATAAGTTCATTAGATGAAATCCTTGCTCTGTAATATATCATATGCTAACATTTTACCAAATATTGTCATTTCCTAACATAATGGTCAGAAGGAAATGTGTAGCATTAAACAATTTGATAGTAATTACTCTAAAATCTTTAAGTTGGCCTTTATACTAGTGTGACACATTTTAGAATCTTGTATGGTACCACTCATTTTAGGTACTAAGTATTACATAGACCAGGATAAACTAAGGTATACTGGGATAACAAACTACACATATGTCAGCACTGTGATAAAGTATCTGTAGATAGATAGATAGATAGATAGATAGATAGATAGATAGATAGATAGATAGATAGATAGATTATACACAGATACAACTTATGAGGGGAACAAACCCCACATATTTTATCTGGCTGTTTCAGATATCTCAGGTCTTAGTCACTTTGTTAAAGTGTTGCAGATTGTACCAATGTGGAATATAAAGACAAGACAGAAAGTGATACAAAGGCAAAGCTGTTCAGCTCATGCTATCCTACATGGAAAGAACAGACAAGAAGAGGCAAAGGACAAGGTATACCCTTCATTGTCACTTGACTGGTGCCCTTTTTTACTCACTTGGTCCTTGTCTTCTAATATTAATCAAATTTAGAGATAATTCCTCAATTGTTTAACAATGTGTTGGTTAAGTTCTTCCTGACCCAGTCATTTCTCAGTAGCATCATCAGCTAATAGCCTTGTAGTAAACTTGTAGAGATTTCAGATTCAGATTGCAACAATCTCCAATTATGTTCTTTAAGAGATTTTCTACCATAGTTATACTATATTCCTTTCCCATATCACCAGTCTAACATACACAACTTGCTCAACATAGTCCATTTTATTATTCATTTTGACATTGTTCTATGAGTAAGCAAACAATGAAATTTATTTATTTATTTATATTTATTTTAAATCCTGACTGCAGTTTCACTTCCTTCTTCTCCAAGTTCTTACCCACAAACCTCCCCTCTGTCTCTCCCCAATTCACTCTTCCTCTGATACTACTCAGAAAAGGGCAGGATACTGACAAAACATGGTCTATCAACTTGTAGTAACACTAAGCACCTTGCCTTGTATTAAGGCTGGGCAAGGCAACCCAGTATGAGAAATAGGATCCCAAAGCCAGCAAAAGAGTCAGAGACAGTCCCTGATCCCACTGGTATGAGCCCTGCAAAGAGAAGAAGAGACAGAACTGTCACATATATGCAGAGGGATTAAGTCAGTTCCATGCAGGCTCCCTGGTTGTCTGGTCAGTCTTTGTGAGCTCCTATGAGTACAGGTTAGTTGATTGTGTGGATTTTCTTGTGTTATCCTTGACCCCTCTGGCTCATACGATTCTTCCTCCCTCTCTTCAGCAGGATTCCGCAAGCTTGGTCTGTTTGACTGTGGACATCTTCATCTGTTTTCATCAGTTGATGGTGGAACTCTCTTTGAGGACTGTTGGGTTAGGCACCAATTATGACTATATTAGAATGCCATTAGGCATCATTACATTGACATGTTGTTTTCCTCCATGTGTTTGGTTTTATTCTAGGTCTCTGGAACATGCAGCCCCCAGGGGTGGGCTCACTCTCGTAGCACAGGTATCTGAGATTGAACCAGTCATTGGTTGGCCGCTCCCATAATCTTTGTCGCTCTCACCCCATCACATACCATAGGCTAGAGCTGAAGGGATGGATCAGTGGTTAAAAGGAAGTACTGGTTTTCCAGAAGTCAAGAGATCTGTTCCTAGTATCAGTGTGCAGATGATACAAAATCATCTGTGGCTTCAGTTTCAGGGAATCCTGATTCAACATGTTCTTCTGGCCTCTATGGGCATGGTATTTATATCTATATTTCCCTAAATATGCGTAATTTAACAAAACATTTTTTAAAATCTGGTGCAAGAGAAACTCCTAGGAATCTACAAGGATAACCCCAGCTAAGACTCCTAGCAAAAGGGGATGTGTAGTCTGAACTGACAACTTCATGTAACCCGGAATGACTACCAGTGGAGGGATTGGGAAGTCAAACCAGTCACATAACCACTAAGCTACAGTCTCTCTGAAAAATCTTTTCTTTATTTAATATTTTCTCTGAGATTGAAGAAGCTTTAATTTTGGGAGCAAGTTGTTTTCTTTGTTTCAGAACACACTTTGATTGTTTATTTTTAGATTTACTTGCTTTATGTGTGTGAGTGTTTTGTCTGCTTGTATGTATGTGTACAACATATGGACAGTACTCTCAGAGGTCAGACGTTGCCCCTGAATTATATGGAGCTAAAGTTACAGAAAGTTGTGAGCCACTGTGTGGGTGTTTAGAATCAAACCTTGGTATTCCCCATGAGTAAAATGTTCTCTAATCACTGAGCAATTTCTCTAGCCCCAACCAGATCACTTTCAGAATTGATATTCTTTCATCAAAACAACAATATATATATATATATAGATAGATAGATAGATAGTTATAGATATAGATATAGATATAGATATAGATATATAGATATATAGATATATATACTATAAACTTACTTATCTCTTTGTACTTGTTAGTAGGGTGATGGTCTTATTTGTCATTGCAACTGAAATGTAGCCACTGACATATAAATCTAAAGGCTTTTACTCCAGGTATGTCATTCTATAGCACAAAGAAAGATAAACACCAATGAAATCTAGTGTCGTGAGTGTTATTCTCTTGTAACATGATGGCAATGTATGTGTTTAAGATGAATTTACATTCCAGTCTTCGCACTGGAACAGGTATGCCATCAGTGAACATTCAAGGAATTATGCCATTAATAAGCCAACAGGAATGTTTCTTTCAAATAATAAAAGCATTATATGTGAAAGAACTAATACCATTTCCAATCCACTTTAGAGTCATTTTTTTTTTATAATCCTATCTCTATGTAATCCAGGAAAGTAAAACATATGCAGGTTATGTAACTCCCTTTACTGTGCCTTTACTATAATTTCTCTGGGTTATAATGTATTTACCATAACAAAAATGGAACATTTCCTAAAATCACTGTAAGTTACACTTTCTGGAAAATATGAGCAAATATCTCTCTAGCAGAATTTAGAATATTTTAGGTATATGCCCATAAGTGCTATAGCTAGAATGTGTTGATCCATTTCTATATTTTTGAGAAACAACCACATCCATTTCCATAGTAGATTCACCACTTTACTTCTTCACCAATAGTAAAGTAAGTGTTCTTCTTCTCCAATATCCTTACTATTATTTATGGTCATTGATTTTCTTGATATTAGCCATACATTCTCTCTTATAATTGGGCCACTGCTTAGAGTCTTTACAGACATGTTTGTTTAAACTGGAGTTTCTGTAGGAGTAAAAAAAAAGCCATGGAAATAGGAAGACATCAAGTGAAGAGAGATAGTAGAGCACATTTGGTATGAAGGATGAAGGAGGAATAATAGATTAGGAAAGGTTAAATGTGGTGAGGAATAGGAGGTCAGAGTAAAGGAAGGTATATAGGGAGGATTAAATAATATTAAAGAACTTCAAAAAAGTCATATGGGAATCTATTTTTATAATTTCCTAAAACATACATGTCCAAACATTAAATGAATTTAAGTGGCATTAGGCTATAAGTGGGATGGGGTGTTAGGTGAACACAATGTCTCTATCAGATCATAATCTATTAAATGAACAGCTTAGTGACAGGTGTGGGTTATCTCTCTTAGGCTGTTTGATCATGGGATCCTATAGACTCCCCAAATAATGCCATCTACTGACATTGTCCTTGGCTACTTTCTAGAACTTGATGCTAAGGCCCTTTTACTGAAGTCACCACATCCACTTGAGTCACAGGACATGGGGGAAACAATCTGGTTTGCATCTGAAAGTATCATTACTACTAGCCAATTTCTTTAATGCCATGTACCATACATGCTAGTAGAGGACAAAGGTCGTAAACTGTCTTACCTCGAGGTATAAAGCTTTTTACCTACAGGATCCAGTCAGTAAATATCACAAAATTGATGGAGGAGGTGCTCATAAGGGCCCATCTAGTTTAAGAGATATTAGTAATCGAGAGCTGAGAGTTTATTTTCCTCGTGATTGTAGCACTGATAGACTCGCCATGTTACAGCAAATGATCCTACACCCTTTTGCTTACTGGTAGCAATAAGCTGACTCAGTATATTAAAAAAATCAGTATGTTAAGTTGGGAGTGAAAAGTTGTGGAGGCATGTATAATAGGAACTAGAAAGGAGAGAGTATGGTATGAATTTGATCAAACAACATAGGTATGATGAAATTACCAGATAGTACCTTTAAGAAGTAGCCTATTGTTACAGCCTTGCTGACCATAAGATTTCTTTGCTTTTTTTTTTAAATATGTGAGGACTATTTAATTAATAAGAGTTCCCCAAATATGATGATGCTGGTTTGGATAATATTGTACAAGGAATCAATTTCTATTACAGATGCTATGTTGCCTATAAGTCTATTAAAATAAACATATATATATATATATATATATATATATATATATATATATATTTTCTGAAATGTTTATTTCCAGTCATAAGTGCATAATCTGGGCTGCAACCTTTTTTCTCTTGATGAGATTCCTTTTGCTACTCTTAAAAAGATGCTTGCCTTTTGATTTAGAATGGAAGAGAACAGCATCCGTTTTTGTTCTAAAATTGTTTGCCTTAATAAAAGGAGTTTACAGTAATGTTTCCTTTGGTTCAATTAAACATATTGAAACAATCACACAAGGCATCTTAGACATTCCTATTAAACACAGCATTTTCCCACAGAATAAATTTATACCAGTTATAATGCTTAGAGGATAGAGAAACACACATGTGGTGTTTAAAATATCATACTCTTCCCTTCAGGGTTGAAAAGGCAACATTTCCTAGTGGGAAACAATTTCTTTTTAGCGAGGCATTTTGAAAAATTCTGGATTTCATCTCAACTTCCAAACAGAATAGAGGAAATAAATGTTTGAGGAGAAACACACAAAAGTTAAAACAGAGCATGAAATTTTGAGACAGGAAGAGTTGAAATTGCTATTAGCTGTATGACACAGAGAAATAGTCTATCTGAATTCAAATTCTTTCAGTATTCATAGAGGAGAATATTACTACCTCAATAGTTTTGTGGGAATTATTGGAGAAACATGTGGAAAACATTCAATCAATAACATACGCAGTATATTAGGCACAGCCACTCCATTGCCATCCCTTTCATGTTTTCATTTACAGCTATGAAGGAAGATAGTGATGTGCTCTTTTGGGTTTTTTTTTTGTATTTTATTTTTGTTTGTTTTAAATTTTTCAATAATACATGAAGCAACCAAGTACAACAGTGTCCCACAACAATAGATTCTTTGAATACTGCACTTGGTTGCCTCCCAGAGGCTGAAGATAAGTCTCTCCTGCAAACGTTACCATGCACCCTGACACAAAACCTGGAGGTTACAAGGTGGGTTTGACCTGAAAGTCTTGTCTCTGAGGACCAGCTTTAAGAGTACTGGAAGTTGCTATGCAAACTACCAAGAGAGTTGATCAGCCAAAAGTTCCATGCAACTGTGATATTTATGAACCACAGCAATGAGCAGTATGGCAAGATATCAATAAAAGTCCAAAAATGGAATTCGTAACTTGGCAGTTTTCAATAGCTATCGAGTTGGATGTAAGGGCTACTCAACAGGAAACAAATCATGCATGATACTAGAAACTCAGCCAACTACTAGTGGATAGTGAGGTCATAGATCTTTGAGGAGGACCCACTACTCCTACTTTGCCAGAACAGAATATTTACTAACTATATTATAAATATTAATCCTTATAAACAGAAATAAGCATAACTCTCACCTCTCATCAAGGACCTTCTCTTTCCAACAAACAGAGACCATCACAGAAATGAACAACTGATCAAAATGCAGAGAACACTTGGTCATGTGGCACTCTAACCTAATCAATGCATCCTACAACACAACTCATGTTCTAGAATATTAGTTGAAGATGTTATATTCATTTGTGTTGTGGCATATTTGTTTAATGATGCAAAGATGTGCTACATTCTTTTATGTTGCATTTGTTTAACATTGTGAAGCTGTGTTACTTTACATGCCTAAAATACCTGATTAGTCTAATGAAGAGCTGAGTGGCCAATAGCTAGGCAGGAGAAAGGATAGTGGGGCTGGCAGTCAGAGAGAATAAATAGAAGAGAGAAGAGAAAAGGGAGGAGTGAGAAAAAGAGGAGAGGAGGATGCCAAGGACCAGCCACACAGCCAGGAAATGAGTAAGAAGGAAAAAATATAGAATAGTGAAAGGGAAAAGCTCAGAGGTGAAAAGTAGATGGGATAATTTAAGAAAAGCTGGCTAGAAACATGCTAAGCTAAGGGCAGGCATTCAGAAATAAGAATAAGTGTGGGGGGGCATCCCTCACCCCCACATTTCCCCAGAGTACTCTTGAGTAGGACCAGCAGAAAATATTAGTTAGAAGGATAGAGGGGAGAGAAACAGATAGAAAATACAGAATAGCCTTGAAAGGGCCTGGATACTAATCCATCGGGCCCTGACTGTCTCTGCCCTAGGGTATTTGAAAGAATGACAAGGAGGAGAGCAAAAGACCTCCACTCAGAACAGCCCAAGTGCAGACCATCTCAGACACCTGGTACTCAGGCTCATGGTCTAATCATCCCCTCTATCCAGACCTGCTGGGTAAAGCCACTAGGCAACCTAAAAACGGGCTCCAACTGGTCCCCCTTATTAATATATAAAAAACAACTCCCCATTAAGAGCTCACAGCAATCTCCATAGCTGTCACAACTATGAGCAGAGGATGATAAAGATGGCATTTCTTTTTTAAAAATGTATCTAAGGAGATTACATGAGTCCTGGCTGCATCAATCCCTTTCTAAATCAAAAAACTCTTGATGCAACTGCATCAAACTTAAAAATTCCCCTAGCTTCATCATTCACATTAACAGGTTAACATAATTCTCACATAAATACTGCTATGCATAGTTACATTTCTCTCAATCTTATAACTTAAAGCAAACTCTTAATAGAACCACTTGAATTTACTGCTAAAAAAAACCATAGGATAAACTTCTGATGTGTTCACATCAAACTTACATACTTCCTTCACTTCACCAAAGCATGGTGCATTAATATCAATAGGTTAACTTAATAATTCTAACATGCACATTACTATAAACCATTTTAGTTCCTACAAATATACATTCAGAGTCAATAGTCGCAATATGACCATTAATATTTTCTTACAAAAACTATACAAAACATAACATTAATTCACTCAAGTAACACTAAAACATTTTTAAATTAAATAGTTTGAGGAATATTAACACTCCCTCTTTTCTTTATAATTTTTTAGAAAAAAATTCTCTATTTAAACAGTTCCATTTTTAAGCAGTTCCATTTTACATAAACAGTTCCATAAGCAGTTCATAAGTCATCACTGTTGATAGAGTCTATATACATAAGTCCCATTGCAATGAAGTCATTACTGTCCATTTCGTTTCTTTTTTTTTAATTTTATAATTAATTTAATTTTAAATATCAGCCACAGATTCCCCTGTCCTCCCTCCTCCCACCTCACCCCCCCCCCAATCTAATCCCCATTCCCACCTCCTCCAAGGCAAGGACTCCAACCGTTCCCGGGGAAGACCATTTCATTTCTTAAGTTCAAAAGTTCACAAAGAGTTCTGATACTATTCCAAAAAGTACCTCTGAGTGCTCAAAATCAGGGCCTGACTTCTCAGCTGCCCTAAGTCTGTTTATAGAAAACAGCTCCAAATATGAGGAGTTCCATAACCGAAACAAGTCTCTGAAACTTTCGCTTTCAGCTAAAATTGTACTTTGCAGTCTGTAGCCTGACCAGGCTAGAGAACTTCACCTCACAGACAAACCAGCTCAAGGCTCCTTCAGCTGTCACAAGCAGAACTACAGCCCTCCCACAGCAAACCCGACACTGAGAGGGTCCCAGTTACCTGCTTCGCTGACAGTCCGAGTGCTCAGCAAACTGGGTCCAGGAATCCACCACAGCCTTGAGTACTCAGCAGTTCCAGTGTGTCTCAGCTACTTGTCCAGCACTGACAAAGCTCTACTCTCAGCCTACAGAAGCAGTCTGGTTTCCTCAGCTGTCTCCGTTGTTCATTGCTGCTCACGGTTCATGTTTCCTGAGGCGACACAAGCCACTGGGCTTTCAAAGCCACTGTCTGCCGTTCACCCCTCTTGTGATATAGCATCTCAAAGGCTGCAGAACCTCACTGTTCACCTTTCACGTGTGGCATCTCTGCTGGGCTTTCCAAACTGCTGTCGGCCATTTGCCTTTCTCATAGCTTAGCGTGTCCGTGCCCCTTCTCACCGTGGCTTCCTTTTGGTAGAAAGCTTGTAGGTCCTCATGCACCTTCCACCTGCATTGTGTTGATGCCTTGGTGGTCTCAGCTTCCAATGCCCTGTGGCTGCTGCCGCTTGCACTGGCTCTTGGCGTTCGCTGCTTGAGAAGCTATGATGCCATGGACTGCTGCTTTTTGAAGCTGTTTTATATTGGTGGTGGTGGTGGTGGTGGCTTTTGGAACTGCCAAGTTTGCAGTCTACTATGGATGCTATTTTCTGCATCCCAGGTAGGGAAAACCTACTCTAAATTATTGTGTGTGTGTGTGTGTGTGTATGTGTGTGTGTGTGTGTATTTTTATCACATCTGAAGAAAAATAGCTAATATAACTCCTTTCCATCTCTGTCTCTTTAGTTAATACGTATATTTGTATTAATAAGTGTATTTGTTAACGTATAAAATACACTTCATTGTGTGTATTAATGTGACATAAGGATTACATTATTATTTTACAAACTGTAATTATTTTCTGAACAAGCTTCAGTAGGCAGTGTGACTCTCTCTGTGTCAGATATGTGTGTGATATCTAAGCTGTGGTATCCTGAGGAGGGCTTCTTCATAAAAGTATATATATATATATATATATATATATATATATATATATATATATATATAGCCATGGTACATTTCTATACAGTGTAGTGTCACTAGACAACTGTATTACTATCCATTGTTTAACTTTGGTGGAATTAATTGTCAGCAGAAAAATATTTTGTTGATTTTTATTTCCCAAAGTACGTATTGTTTGTTTTTAAGAAAGTACAGAATGATATTGTTTCAATTCATCCATAAAATAAATGACTCTCAAACATTCAATAAGACAAAATGGAAAGAAATTTTTTTCTCCATTATCATATGATGTTTTTCTGTATAGATAAAGAATATTTTTTCATATTCACAATGTTTTAAAATACTGAGACAATTGTCACTTATGAATTCAATTTATTTGTATAAGATAGTGTGTGTATGTCCACAAATGTTCCAGTGTCTGGTAGTAGTTAACAAAACCAACAAGTAAAGCAAGTAAGTGACAAACACTCATTAGAAACAAATGCTGTCTCGTGGGGTTATGTTTCCTCCATGTGTCTTATATGAAATAAATTAATCAATTATATATGTGTTTAAAATATCAATATTGGAATATATGGAGCATCGATATATGTGCTTTTGTTGACCAAAATTTTGCTTTTGTTGTTTCAACTCTCTCATTTCTGACTTTTCCTTAGAAATATCACATTGATAAATTAATTGCTCTACATTAACCTGTGTGTACACATGCTATTGGATGTGATTAAAATTATACAAAGCACATAAGTGATGAAAAAATATCACATGGTTTTGATTAAACAGGTATGGTTGGACTTCCTTACATCTCTGCTATATTATTTTGCATATATATAGTAAGTAAGTTTAAGTTTTCTCATGTATTAAATAAAAATTTTAATATGCAATTCTAGAAAAGTGTACTTATGTATGTGGAAGTCCTTACATTAGAAGCCAGCAAGTCATTTTGACAGTCATTGTAAATTCTTTCTAAATACTCTGATTTTTTTTCCTGTTTTCACTATGGAATTGCTAATGGGACACCATAAGGCTGTAGTGGGTTCTGTTTTTTTGTTTGTTTGTTTGTTTTTTCATAAGATACAGAAGTGAGTGAAGCCTAAAGAAATTTCCACAATTGTATTTCCACAAGACAGACATGCAAATGACTAAAGGAATTAAAAAAAATAAAACTTCTAAAAAAATTAGGTAAAATGTACGTACATTTAAGTTGCACATCAATAGTTCTGTTTTGTCTTTACAGGCTTATTTTCACCAGAGAAAATTATTTAGACATCAATAGAAATTTCTATTAAGTCTATACTTTCAAGCACAATATATTATTATTATAGAATAATATGTGTCCAGCAGTGATTTATTTTCTCCTCTATATACTAAAAACACATAGCACTCCTGTCAGAATTATTTTAGTGCTTTTGCTTGAACTGCAGACATGTATGAGAGTTACAAATGATATTAGTAACAATTTTGTCTTAAAGAACAATTAATGAAAGATACAGGTACGTCCATCATATTTGTATCATATATTTTACATATGCATATACTAAGAAGTCTGTCATGGGCACCATTTTAATATGACAAATAAACAGACAAATTTTGCTATCCAGTCATTTTTTTTTTGGTATGGCATTTGACAAGAACTGCTTATATCATCCAGTAGTTCTTGTTATTACCACAATACCATGCATACATATTAACTGCATTATTTATGACAGCTGTCTTGATATAGAGTATTGTCAGGGATTTGCCTTTATGTTCAATTCTTACATGATTTAGCACTTTGAGTCACTGATCCTGGCACACACTTACCTGCTTCTACATGCATTTCTTCCTAGCTTTGCTTACTCTGCATTATGGTTTTTATAATGACTGCTTTGTCTTTCTTTGATAAATATTCTGAACTATTTTTGTAAGTGATCTGATCTCCTGACAGAGTATGGATAAAACCAATATTTTGTTTGCACTGACTACTTCAATGTGTCTTTTAATAAACGTGTTTAATCTTTAAGAAATTTTGTAGACACAGGATTCCTTTGTTTTACTGTTAAACTGTATAAATATCAGAGGCTTAGGAAACTGACTTGAGAAAAATATGGATAATTTTTATTCTGGGTAAATTTTCTATAACACCCATTTTCTTTGTTCCCTCTCTGACTCTTCATTTTCTATGAAATTCCATGTAATGGAATGCCTTTCTGTAACTTAATATTCTGTCTTTATATAATTTTAATGTATTTTATTGCCCTACTAACATACAAATTATTTAAAGAATTTTGTATTGCTCATGCAATAAGTAAGATAGATAAAATGTATTAAAACTGTAATAGAGTAAAAAAATTATGACACATTCTGAGACTGAGCCAGCACAAAGAAGGTATTACACTATGGTCTGTACTGGGTTTGTAGGCCCTAGAAAGTAACCAATAGTCAGGTATTGAAAGGCATAGAGAAGCAAAGAAATATTCCTAAAGAGGAATTATACAATGTCTTTACATGTTTTTCAGGTTTACTACCACAAGTAAGTATACAAATGTGCATGTAGGTGCTAAATATCCCTGAAAACCAAAATACTAAAAACTACCACAGGCAGAGCAGAGAGACAGAAAGCTGTCTAACAGACAATGGATCAAGCTGTCTGTTGTCTGACTTAGAGAGGTTTGGAGAAGCTTCGTATGGCCCTGTGTACTTATTGCTCAATTTTGTTGTCGAGTCTGGTCTCTAGAAAGGTTAAGGGCAATTCTCTGATTCCTGAACCTAAGGGGAGCCTTTGGAAAGCACTCTAGAAGCAAATCTTCTGTCTGACATTTTTCCACTTGTATTTGTCGATGTCTTTCTTTGCTTTTCATTGTCTCTGACTTAATCATTGTGTGTGCCTACTTTAATTATTTGATGGTTGCCTTTAAATGTCTGGGGAACTTTTATTGTCTCATTTGAAGGAAATGGAGTTTTAAATGGGGAAACATGCATCATCTTAAGAAAAGATGTTCTTATGTTCAAGTGTCTGTACTTCAGGTAGCTGGAGAGATGACTCAGCAGTTGAACTCATACTGCTCTTACAGAGGGCACAAGGTAGGTTCCCAGAACTCACATTGGGTGGCTCAAAAACACCTGTAACTCAAGCTACAGGGGATCTGACACACTCTTCTGAGTTTCATGGGCATCTACATGCACTTGTGCACATACGCTCACAGAGAATCATGCATATAAATAATAAAAATATATCTTTAAATTCTACCTTTAAAATGAATATTTACTTCATTTTATAGAACCCCAAAGTCCCTATATTGTATAAATTGTATACATATACTGTCATTTTGTTTCCAATTTAGATGATGTTGGCTTTGCAAACCTTGTTTGCAACCACTAATAATTTGTGTTTTTACACTAAATCCATAGTTCATCTTGAATGACAAAACCTATCAAAAGGTCAGAAGAAGCAGCATGGAAGGGGAGTGAACTACTCACATTAATACATTTCAAAGATTCAAGATAGTTGTTTTGTTTTGACTTATTTCTATATAGACAGAGATAATTGAATGGGAATAATCAGAAACCTAAAGATATTATTTTTGCCTGTGTGAATATCGGTGGAAGCCCAGCTGGGTGGCCAGCTCCTATATTTTACGACAGGATATTTTGAAGAGAAAAGGATAAGAGGTATTAGATAGAAAGATAGAGGGGAGAGAAACAGAAACACAGGATAGCTTCAGGAGGTCCTGGGTCATAATCCACTAGCCCCTTCTGTCTCTTCTAAAGTGCTATTGATAGGAATGCCAAAGGGTAGACAAAAGACCTCCCCTTGCTCAGCCAAGTGTAGACACTTCCAATCACCTACTAACCATGAACATGGTCAAGCAATCCTCTAATGCAGCTCTGCTGGGTAAAGCAAGCTCAAGTCTCACTAGGAAACCTTTGTGGGCCTCCACAACTCCCCCTTTTTGACATAAAAAATGGACCCCCGAGGCCCCTCAGGTCATTCTTCTTGATTAATTACATTAGGGAAGTTATCAAGAAGAAAGTTGCCCATCTTTGGCTACCAGGCTCTTCCAAAAAGGGGTACAGAGCCTAACGTAACTCTGGCCCAGGTCCCTACTAAGATCTTGCAAACATCCACAGAGATCTCCATAGCTGCCACACCTCTCAGTAAAGGAGCAGAGGATAATAAAGATGGAAAATCCTTTTTGGAATAGGTCTAAGATGATTACCGCAATCTTAGCTGCACCAAGCTCCTTTCAAAATTTTCTCCTAACAGATGGTCAATAAAATTTTCAGGAGAGTACTTTGATTCTCAGGAGAAAACTGTCATTTGAAAACACTTCAAAGTATCCACTCAAGTAAAAAAAAAAATCCATGCTAATTATAAGAACATGTTTAGCTGTTTTTTTCTGAATAGAAACAAAAGGAGTGAAAATTTCTAGAGAGAAGACAGAAAAGCTCACTTAATTATGACACCTTTATGTAAGTTTTACAGGAGAAATTGAAATCATAAAATTATATTTTGAGGTATCATAAAAGTGTTAAAATATATCTGAAGGGAAAAGAGTAATAAAACCAATTCTAGTATGAACATCACTATACACTTTGTACAAAGTTACATTCAATATTTACACTTTTTACATTCAATATTTTCACTTTTTACATTCAGTATTTACACTTTTTACATTTAATATTTACACCTTTTACATCAAATATTACACTTTTTACAATGAATTGTTATACTTTTTACAAACTTATATTCAAAAGGAAACTCTATAAAACTATTTTACACTCTTTAGCAGGTATCTGTAGTCGGAAGTTTTCTTGTGTCCCAGCCTGCAAGCAGTCGGGACAAATCTCTCCCACTCACATCCACCAAATAAACACACAGAGGCTTATTATTATTTATAACTGATTGGACATTAGCTCAGGCTTATTACTGACTAGCTCTTACACTTAATTTAGCCCATAATTCTTATTTATGTTTAATCACACAGCTTGGTACCTTTTCTCAGTTGTGCCTTGTCATCTTGCTTCCTCTGTGTCTGGCTGGCAACCCCTGACTCAGCCTTTCTCTTCCCAGAATTCTCCTTGTCTGCTTATCCTGCCTATACTTTCTGCCTGGCTACTGGTCAATCAGCACTTTATTTATCAACCAATCAGAGCAAAATACATTCAAAGCATACAGAATGACATTTCACAGCACATATCTAGAAGAATCTCTTAGTAGAACTAACTTACATTCAAGAGTCTCTGATGCTTTAGCTGAGGCTCAGTTTCTCTGCTAACTGCTTTCTGTTCTGGGTATAGGGGTTTTAGTCCCTGATCTAGGAACTTAGACCCTGCCTCTCTCATTAAAGGGAGGATTTCAAAGACTCCATTGCTCCCTTCACACCAGCAGCCCATCCTTGGTTCCCATACTGCCTCTGTTGTGGTTCCACCTTGGAGGAAGCTGTCCTTGTGGTGAGTTCTGTCTGCACTTTCTTGGGGATAGGCTCTGGCCTCAGGGATTCTGTCTGCTGTTTTTCTAATATTAGCTTGAAAGAGAGACAGCACTAACAGAGAAGATTTGCCATATCCCAAGAAGTTTTTTTTTTTTGGACAATTACAGGTGATTTTCTCATTCTGATATATTTTCATTCCAGGTGAATCTAATTTTGCTCTTACATGAAGAAAAAAAAATCTGAGAAGGAAAGACCTGAAGAGCTTTCTTTCTTTTTTTTTTTTTTTTTTTTTTTTTTTTTTTTTTTGGAGAGAGATTACTAAGTTTTTTCCAAGAAAGCTTTCAGTTTTTGAGAGAAATTTTCTAAGTTTTTCCCAAGACTTCTGTTCCATATTCTTGGCTTAATGGCTGAGGAAACTAATTCTGATGGTACAATGTTATCATACAGTAAATGTCAGCAGAGTGAAGAGTTTTATTTCACTGGCATCTGCCTCAGGGGAAATTCTTTGCACTGCCATTAAGGACTTAAATTTAAGCCATTCACAAGTGAAAAGCTTCCATGGGGATCTTTTTTTGCCCACTTTTCTCATGATGTTTTGTCATGACTCCAATTCTTCCCCTGGAGTTTGCATTCATAGTCCCATTGTAAATAAGACAAAACAACAGCCTAAGGATGGGAAAAGATCTTCACCAACCCCACATCTGACAGAGGGCTAATCTCCAAAATATATAAAGAATTCAAGAAACTAAATATCAAAATACAGAACAATCTAATTAAAAAATGGGCTACAGAGAATTCTCAAAAGAAGAATCTCAAATGGCTGAAAAACACTCAACTTCCTTAGTCATCAGGGAAATGCCAATAAAAGTGACTCTGAGATACCATCTTACACCTTTCAGAATGGCTAAGGTCAAAAACACCGAAAACAGCTTATGTTGGAGAGGATGTGGAGCAAGGGGAACACTCCTCCACTGTTGGTGAGAGTGCAAACTTGTACAGCACATATTTGTTCTAATAAAAATACAATTGCCACCTGTTGAATACATTTAGTGTTGCTTTTATGTATATGTTTTTAGGGCTAATCAGTGATATTGGATAACCCTTTAGGAGGTCATCCAGGGAGAAGGCTTATTCTTCTTTTCTCAGCAGTTCATTGCCTATATCTCTTTATCTAGGGTATTGAACCCATGAGATTGCACTCACCCACCAAATGCATGTAACCTGGTATTGTTATTATTCATGTATCACTTAAGCAGACATATTGTAGAGATTTTTGTAGGTGTAGATTTCCTGTCATATCTAGAAGACACACTTTCAAAACAGACCTTCTGGTCATCTGCTTCTTACAATCTTTCTATGCCGTCTTCTTCTTTGTTCCCTGTGCCTTCAAAGCAGGGGTGCTCTGTAGCTGTGCCAATTGTGGTTGAGTACATCATGGTCAGTTCTCTGCATTTTGACTACTTTTAGATTTTTGTAATCATCTCAGTGTTTTTCAAAAGAAACTTCTTTGATGAGTGGTGAAAACTACACTTATTATCAGAATATGGACAAGTAATTAAAATATAGTTAAGAGTTATACAGTTTAACAAAGTGGCAGGAGTGCAATGTCTTCTAAGAACCATGACCTTACTAGCCATGGGTAGTTGCCTATGTTTATAGTTACAGGCATAATCTCACTCCTGTTTAGTATGCTGAATTCCAATTGGATAACTCTTTGTTACTGGCAATATATAAATGCCACTACTGAAACTTTTGGGATATCTTGCTTTGTACATCACTGTGTTGCTTATAGACATTACATCTGAATGGGACTATTGATTACTTTCTTCTCTTGGGAGCTTGCTTAACACTTTCCAGGACTATGAAAGCAACCCCCCAGGGACAAGAATTTTAGGAATGATTCAGTTTGAATTCTACAAATTTGTGTCCAAAATATGGGGTGTTTTCAGCAATAGATATCATCAACTTCTAGGCAGCAACCAAGTTCATAAACAATAGCCTATGTTGTTCAGAGAGTTGGATGGACTCTACTGACCAAAACCACAAAAGGCAGCTTCTCATGTTTGATATTAGGTATTTTTCTTAGATAAAAATCTATGGCTCTTGGGGAAGTAATTATCATCCAAAATGTCATAACTACATTTAAGCTCTATACATAAATATATACACATATGTGTGTACATATATAAAATTTTATGTAAATATAAAGTAATATAATACTTCATGGCTATTTAAAACATCCTTACTGTTGTTTATCCACCTCCTTCTGTATTGGCCTCCCTTTCCCACCCACTATTAACACCCCTTTCCCTGCTTTTCCCATTTACCCTTTCATATCATGTGTATCCTGTTAGTCTATGAAGTTCTTAATAGATGTATGTAGAGAAATACCTGTACCAATAAAAGCAACCATTAGAAAACATATTTCTCATCTATATGTAGACCATGCTAAGTTTGATAAAATAAAAATAAATTAATTTGTTAGTCATATTTTTGTCATTTTGTAATGTGGAGATCAGCCTAGTCATGTGGGTACCATCCTTTTATTCCAAATTTATATGGATAACTCTTATTCACACAGAAATATAAATGAAAATAAATCTAAATATCTTAACTATGTGCAATGCCACCTATGGATTCCATCTCCTGAAGTGGACCTTGAGTCAAATCAGTGATAGGTTGGTTATTCTCACAAGCTTTGTGCCATCATTGCCCTAGCATATCTAGAAGGCAGTATACCATTGTGGATAATGGGTCTGTGACTTGTTTGACATTTACTTTATTGTTTTGATAGCATGTAGAGTATATTCCTGTACCAAAGACACTGGAAGTTAAAGGCTTTATGTAGGCCACCAGCTCCATATCTCCATGTTCAGTATAGGTGTTGTCCTCTACAATGGGGCCTTGCTATCAGTTTGTGGAGGGCAACCTATAGTATTAACAACAGCCTGAGTTGTTTGATGATTCCCATGGGGTCCCTTTGGCCAACAATACAATTAGATGTAACTCAGTCCTGGTCCTGGAAGCTGCATTGTGTTACAAAAGATGGCTGGAATGGGAGGACCAAGTAGGGAACAGGAGGGAAGAGAAGGTTGTAGGGTTAATATGGCAAAAACAGAAAGAATTAAGGGGCATTTGAGTGGTAGTATGGAAATCTATATTAAAGTAGAAGCTTCTCTGTCTGTCTGTCTGTCTATCTGTCTCTGTGTCTCTCTCTCTCTGTGTCTCTGTGTCTGTCTCTGTCTCTCTCTCTGTCTCTCTGTCTCTGTCTCTCTGTCTCTGTCTCTGTCTCTGTCTCTCTCTCCCTCTCTCTCTCTCTCTCCCTCTCTCTCTCTCTCTCTCTCTCTCTCTCTCTCTCTCTGTGTGTGTGTGTGTGTGTGTGTGTGTGTGTGTGTGTGATTTAAATGAAATTCCCAAATAGGGAGGCAGAATCCCAACTGGCTATTTCTTTTCACTCAACAAGTACCAGAAATTTGAGATCATACTTATCTATATAATGGTTTAGAGTCCAACTTGGGCTCCATAGGAAACTGTCCTAAATGAAAGCAATAATAATAAAATTAAATTAAATTTAAAAGAACTGGAAATGTAGTTTAGTGTTAGAACACTTACCTAGCAGCTATGACCATTATGGCATGATATGACCATAGTGACGAAAATGTTACGAGGGAAACCAATTACCTTCTGATTGGATTTAAGGCAAACTCCATAATGAGGAAACATGTTCCTGGCACTATAAACCTATCCAAGAATCCATAATGGGGAGTACTCATAGACAACAGTATTGAACCTATTACTATGGTTTTGCTAAATAGACATAACAGCAAACTGTCTCTAAGTTCTTATACTTGTATACACAGATTAGTGAAGTTCTCAGATCTCATTGGAGAAGATTCTTTATTCAGTGGACTTTGGTTAAAGTAGAAACTCACAACTATTCTACATTTATTGAATTAGTATATATGGAGTACTTGGGCACAACTTGGATATCTGTATCAAAAATACTACCCCAAGGCTCAGGAACCATTTCAGAAGAGAAGGCAGAAATAATTTATAAGGCAGTGTCAAGAAAGACAAGACCAAAATAATGTCTTCTGGACCACTGCACAAATTAATGCAGAGCAAATGTGATTTCCTGAACAAGAGCTCTACAATCAGTCTAGTCAACATTCCATGAGCCTAGTTCCTGACCCTCAACTCAACTTAAGTGTTAAGTATATCTCTCACCTTTCATCAAAGAAACTTCTCTTTGTGACCAAGAAAAACCATTACAGAAAACCACACCTGGTCAATATTCAGAGAATGACTCATCATGAAATTTACAGCTTCAATTGATACATCTACCACACAACTCCTGCACCTAAATCTCAGGGACCATTGTGGAAGAAGGGATAAAAGACTGTAATATGAAGAAGACCAGCAAAACTGCTATAAGATTGTATCTTCTAAAAATAACAGAGAAGCTTCACTCATGATAGCTCAATATTATAGCTGATATAACAAGACCTGAACAAGGATAACATGATAATATGGCAGAGGAAAATCTCATGGACCCTACTCAGAGACAAAAAAATTATAGGCAGCTATGAAATGCTGGTATAAAACAATCTTTCCCAGGGATGAGACTTTTAATTGGTTATCCAATACTAGGCAGTCAGTCCTGAAGTCATATACTCACAAACTACAAAATTATATAAATACAGCTACAAAGGTTCCCTTCATTATGCATATATGTATATATCACAACAAAGACTCAACTGGTTACAGATATATATATATATATATATATATATATATATATATATATTCTCCAGTATAAATATATAAACAATTGCAATATATATATATGCACACATATTATATATGTATATGTGTGTGTGTGTGTGTGCATGTAAAACAATAAGAAAGTTAAAAAGCTTTGAATTTGAGAGGCAGCAGTGTAGTATGGGATAGGTGAAGTGAGGTAAGGAAAGGTAGAAACAATATGATTATATTTTAACCTTAAAATTAAGAAAAAAATAAAATTGAAAACAATATTGTATAAAAAACTCACTTAGAGGCTCTCTGTCTCATACTGACTTAAAAGTTAGGGTATTATGATTAAAAGGAAATTTTTAACTCTGTCAGTATTTAGTATGAATTAATTTGAAGTTAACTAAATGAGAGGATATACCCAGTATGGAACACTTCTAAAAGCTATTTTATGTTTTCTAGGAAATTAATAACAATGTAGGTGATTTTGACCTTAGAAATGTAAATAGGGAGTATCTGGTGACATGTAATTCATCACTTCATTATGGGTTTTGATATGTTCTATATGTTTGTAAATTCAATCAAAGATTTTTGGGTACTTATATATACTTTTGGGGATTTGTATCAATAAAATAAAATCATTGAAACATTGTATCTGTCATAATGATCATAACTTGACCATCAGAAAAATCACTGTCAAATACACAGCAAACTTGAAGTGAATGGAGGATGAAAATGCCTAAGGATAAAAATGTCAGTGGGAAATGTGCTAAGAATTATCAAAATTCTAGAAATGTTCTAGCCACTTTTAAACAAAACCGATGCTTACTTGTAACAATATTTATAGAATATGACCGATTTTTCACTCTGTTCTTATATTGAGATTGAATACATTGAGTCAAAATGGAGTCATTCATGATAGGTTTCTACAAAATTCAATTTGAAATTAAGCTGCTCATCTAAGCTTCTTAGAACTCTAAAGCGAGTAAACACTAAGTTTTCCAACAGGTCAATTTCAGCAGGTATGGTAAAGCCTCTCTCCCAATATATATGGCTGTAAGCTGAGCTAATCAATTTGTTGATTACACCTCTATTGAACTTTCTTCTGATCTTTTCTTTTGAAAATAATTTTTATTATATATTTATTAATTTTGTGCCTAAGGGCATGTGTTACAGCACAACTTCTGTGTGTAAGCTTTCTCCACCATATGAAACACAGGAATCAAAATCAGGTCAACAGGCTGGGTAGCAAGAACTTTTACTCACTGAACCATCTTGCCAGCTTCATCCTTGAAACTTTTTCTATTTATGGAACTATTTTCTTTGTTCTGTTCAGCTTAAGGTCTATATTCTAAACCTTTATATATCATTCTCTCCAGCTCATGAATTACTAATAAATACTGATTCAGTTTTTAAAATCAATTTGAGAATCTGTCTTTGACATGTCAGTTATAATCATGTTAATGAAACTAAGTAATTTAATTTAATTAATTTAATGGAACATCAGGTAGACAGAAATTTTAGATTACATTATTTATAAAATTCTTTATTTTCTATACATCATTTGTCAAGTTTCTGTTGGATATTCCCGTAAGTAGACTATTACCCAAAATACACATTACACATTAGTTTATTCCATAGATCCTGGTAAAGATGGCAAAATTCAAACTGACTTTATGTAAATAATCCCACCAAGAGCAATTCTAATGTTCCTGTGTATCTGGCACCATATTTCAAATGGTGACTCTATATATTTCTCAAAACTTGATAGCATTGAATTTTAAATCATTACAATTTGGAGAAGCTGGTTAAGCCAGTGACTAAACTGTGAATTTCCTAAGTCTCCTTCCTTTTGTGAATTTTGTTACTGAAACTCTGTCACATAACAGTTGGTTTTTAATTTTTGTAAATAAATAATTTCATGATGAATTGTGGTAATTTTAAGTTCATTCATATTAAGCTTCTATTTAAACAAGGATCAAAAAATACAATGAAGTATTTATGGAATTATAAAGTAAGCCAATGAAAGTTTATAAAATTTAAAAAGATATATAATTAAAAAGGAAGGGAAAATAAGACACAAAGAAAAAAATCATGTAGGGAGGACATGAGAGATTAAGATCTAATATGAAGTGCATGTGAGTTCTCTTGGGGGTATGCATATATATTCATAGGGCTGTGTGTGGGTGCCTGGACATTTGCATGTGGAAGATGAGGTGGATATTAGATATTATTTCTCAAGTTTATTTTATGAGACACTTTTTCTCAGTGAACCTAGAGCTCATGGTTCAGGTATACCAGATGGCTAGCAAGTGCCAGGGGTCTTTCTGTCTCTGCCTCCCCAGGCCCTGCATTAGAGGTTCTCACCACTCTGCATAGCATTGTACATGGTGCTGGGGATCTGAACTCAGGTCACAATACTTATGAAATAACCCCCCCCCAACTAAGTGATATTCCAGCTCTGAGTGTGTACTTTATAATTAAGAACTTGCAAGATTTGATGTGGTTTACATTTTGATGTTTTGATTTCAGAATCTTTCTTGGCTCTTTCATAAACTTAAACATATGTTAAACTAAGGTGTCTAAGGAAACAAATTCCAAATTATGAATGGAACGGCTCATGACTAATGCTTACAACACTGTCTACTTTAGGTTGAAAAATACCTCCACTTCTTTTTCTGATTTTTTTAAAAGCTCATTAGTCTAAACAGGTTTCTTATTTTTGTTCTATGAATCAAAATTCAATAGCATTTTTGTATGTTTTTTTGTCAAACATTACCCTATTATTCTCATGTAAGAACCAATACCTTTAATATGTTAGCTGATCTTGGAAGTATAACAATATGTTGTAAAAGTTATTATACTTTTAAAGTATAATGTGCTGTGATAGATTAAGACAAATCATAGTCATTCATATTCAGGTGTAAGTAGACAGTCACTATTGAGGTACATACAGTACTCAGTATTTATCAGTCAATAACTAGGTCTGTAAACCAGGATGAATTTGAAAAAAAATGTTGTGGTTAATATTTTAAGTTGTATTATGTAAGCACAGATACCAAGACCAGTAGGTGTTTAGCAGGTCAATTATTTGAAAGAAGAAGTATCATAAAAGACCACAGATAGCTTAGACAGGCCTAGGGTTCAGGCTGCCTGCTGATGCTCAATGTCTCTCACATGTTGACACTAATTATATTTCAGCCACCAGCTGCTTGTTGCCTTCACTCTCTTTTAATACATCCATCAGGTCTATGAGCAATTGCATCAATTTGCCTTCCCAGGAGGACAATCCTGTATACGATTAAAGTACCAAATAATTAAGAAAGCGTACAGTTTTAACTGGGGAAGCATGTGTAGCCTATAAAAAAAATCTGTAAGCCATCTCATGACATTTTAATGAAAATTGTGTCTACAAGTGGGCAAAAAACAGACTTTGAGCTTCTTCCCCAATTGCCGGCAAGTTGAAAGGTGAATGTTATCGACAATTGCTGCCTGGTTGTTTGATTAGAAACAATTACAATTCAGAACTGATTAAAATGGCCATTTTCAAGTTGTGTAAGCACAGCAGAAGGGGACATAATTCCAATCACTCCCCTCTGGAATACTTTATGGTAAGTGTTCTTCTTATGATAATGTATCTTCCCACTAGGAAACATTACCTGTACCTCTTATCAGTGGTTGTTTTCTCTGAAGCTTTATTTTTCTCATTTTATGGTGCCAAAACAGTATTTTAAATGCTTTGGTTGACAATGTATTCTGAATAATGGGTCCCAAATACCATTAAAGTTTCCACTTGCTATTTTAAATTAATTACTTTGATGAAAAAATAACTTTGGGGATCGTTTTATAATTTTCAACATAAAATAAAATTATGATGATTTAATTTCCCTATATTTGTGCTTACTTTTCAATCTACTTGTACCATCACTAGAGCTCAGAGAAAAATATGAGAATAAAATGGCATTATTTAAGAATGGAAATATCATGATGAAAATTAGTCTGGTTACAATGTTGTCCCTTTAAAAATAATTAAAGCTATTTTATTCATATTACCTGCACACATGCCTTGCATTTATCAACTATTCCCTAATATTTACCACATGCATCATTTCAAAGGTCATTATAGGCTCAAGAAGAACACTGCCTAAATAAGTGAATGGAATTGAAGATAAATATGCTTAAAGCCTATTTATTTCATTGAATTGATTGTCAATTGTCTTACAGAAATCTCAAGATCTACTCCTGGCAAACTTCATAGCACACACACACACACACACACACACACACACACACACACAAAATATATGGGGTTAACCTATAGTGTGTCAACAATGCCTCTACTATCACCACATGCTAAGAAATATAAAACCACTGACAGTTATGGGTTATCTCTTTTTGAGTTGTTGGCAAGTGAGTACCCCAGCACCTAACCGTTACAGGCTATTGCTAATGCTTCTGCTTATCTTCTAGAACTTAATGGTAAGATCCTATTGCCAAAGAAACTATATACTTGAATCATAGAACATAATGATATCAGGCCAATAGTGACCTGGAAGCTTGATCTCAACTGAATATTTTTCGTGGTGCTGAAAGGTGTTATGTATACTACTGGATGAGAAAAGTAATCACTAATCATGTCCAGCTGTGAAGCATGTGACCTACAATAATTACTGGACTGGTAAGATGTGCCCACAGGTATATTCATTGCATAAATATTAAAGGAGCAACTAATCACTTTCTGAATGGATTTTAAGTCCTGTCCCAGAATTTCAAAATAAAATAAAGCAAAATAGATAGGAATAAAGTTAAAATAAAACCCAAACAATAGAAATTATAAAGAATACTAATGATGAAAATGTAAGAAGATATCAAAGAGGAAACACCTCCTGTGCCCATGCATTAGAAGAAATAACATTGTTAAATGTTCAAATACAAAAAATAATAATTCACAGACAAAACACAGAACCACTGTTACTATAACTACTCAGAAATATAGACACAAAGACAAATATAATGCAACAATGACCTCCAAGAGAAAATATACTCATACACTACTAACTTATTGTAGACAAAGTCACCTAAAGTATAAATTAGAAACACAAAGCTTTATTAATAAACATCACTGAGAAAACTGGATGAATCTATGCAGGAGACTGTAGTGGGTAGCTGTTCCAGCTTTGACCTGGAGGTACTACCCCCACTGAGGATACCAGTAACTGTCATGCCTATGAGGCAGGGCTGAGACAGGAGCCCTTGAGACCTGACATCCAGATGTGCCAGCTCTCTTGGTTTCTGGATCCTGGATGCTGGAGGTAGACCGAGCAGAGTGCTTCAGAGAACACCGCTGGACTGTGCTTCACCTTTCCCAGACCCTGTAACCTATCCCTTTATTTTTAAGTTACCCCATAAAATAAACCTCCCTTTTAACTATGTGGAGTTGCCTTAATACTTCCACCAGTAGGTGACTAAAACAACCCCCCTCTCTCTAAAATTAACTAAAATAAGTCAAAAACCTAAATATGAGGTCTGTACTTATTTTTTATATAATTTCATTTAATTTTACCTATCAGCCATGGATTCCCCTGTCCTCCCCCCTCCCCCCACCCCCTGCCTTCCACCCAGCCCACCCCCCATTCCCATCTCCTCCAGGGCAAAGACTCCCCTGGGAATTCAGCTCAACCTGGTAGATTCAGTCCAGGCAGGTCCAGTCCCCTCCTCCCAGGCTAAGAGAAGTGTCCCTGCATAAGCCCCAGGTTCCAAACAGCCAGAGGTGGAGCTCCAGGAGTCCAATCAGCGAGAAAGAGGAGGGATTGTATGAGCGAGAATTGTTGAGACCAAGAATGGAAAAAGCACAGGGACAAATAGCCAAACTAATGGAAACACATGAACTATGAACTAATAGCTGAGGAGCCCCCAACTGGATCAGGCCCTCTGGATAAGTGAGACAGTTGATTAGCTTGAAATGTTTGGGGGGTCTGTACTTATAATGCTCTAGAAATATAATGGGAGAAATTCTGGATGCTTTGTAGGTGTAGCAATTAGATTTCTGCCCCTGTCTCCAGTAGATCACACAGATATTACCCTCCAGACTTCCCACTCCAACTCACCAAATCACCTTCCCACACCAAACTCAGTAGGCATTCCTTGGGAACCTGCAGGCCACTCCTGCCAGGGAAGTAAGTAGACTAACTACAGACTATCAACTCTCCCTCAGCTCCATCCACCCAGTCTTGATCCCAGTTCTGTAGCTTGCCACTTGTTGTGGCCTTGGCTCACTCTCTGCCTTCATTCCCATAGGACTAAACAGATTCAGGTGAAATACCTTACTTTACTGCCCCCCTCTTGCTGTGGACATTCTCAGCACCCCTCCTCTTCCTATCATATCCCCATTCCTAAATGTCAGTTTCCAATACCAAGAAACACATTTTATCTGGAACTACCAGTTGCTACACCTACAAAATATCCAGAATTTCTTGTCAGGCAACATATAGCCACAAATCAAACATAGAAACAATGAATAATATAAAGTACAGATCAATTTACCTTGTGAACCTAGATCCATAGAATTCCAATAAAATATTTACAAAGCAAATCCACAAACACATCAAAAAGATTATCCACCATGATCAAGTAAGTTTCATCACAGAGATGCAGGGGTTGTTCAATATACTCCATAAATGTAATCAATAAATATAGTGCACCATATAAATAAATTGAAAGACAAACCTACATAAGAATCTCACTAGATGCAGAAAAGATCTTCAGTAAAACCAACACAACTTTTCAAAAGTCATGGAGAGATTTGGGAAACAAAGGATATACTTCAACATAATAAAGGTAGTTTACAGCAAATTCAAAGGCAACACCAACTGAAATGAAATCACAAAGTACTTCAAAAAAATCAGAAAAAAGACAAAGTTGTCCACTGTTTACATATATATTCAATATAGTACATGAAGTCTTAGCTGGAGAAATAAGACAACTGAATGAGATTAAGGAGATAGAAATTGGAAATGAAGTAGTCAAAGTGTACTTATTTGCAGATGATAGAATAGCATACTTAAGTAACTGTAAAAATTCCACTGGGAAATTCCTATACCTGGTAAACACTCTCAGCAAAGTATCTGAATACAAAAATAACTCACAAATCTACAGTCCTCCTATATAGAAATGACAGATTAACTTAGCAAGAAATAAGAGAAACAACACTTTTCACCATAGCCTTAACTAATATAAAATATTGGGTTAACATAACCAAGCAAAAAGGAAGACTTGTATGAAAAACACTTCAAGTCTTTGAAGAAAAAAATTGAAGAAGATATCAGAAAATGGAAAGATCTCATATCCTCATGGATTGTAAGAATAATATAGTAAAAAACAACTATCCTACTAAAAACAATCTGCAAATTAAATGCAATCCCATAAAAATTCCAACACAATTCTTCACATATCTTGAATGGACAATTTTCAGCTTAAAACAGAAACGCAAAAAACCTAGAGCAGCTTAAACAATCCTGAACAAAGAACTGTTGGTTTTACCACTCCTGATTTCAAGTTGTACTACATAGCTATAGTAATAAAAAATGTATTGGCACAAAAAATAGCCACATAGAGTAGTGGAATTAAATTGAAGACCATCTGATTTTTTATAAAGAAGCAAGAAATATATACTGGAAATAAGACAGAATGTGCTCATAAAACTGAATGGCTTCATATAGAAGAATTAAAATACATCCATACTTATCAGCCTTACAAAACTTAACTTTAAACAGATCAAAGACCTGAGCATAAAATCAGATACATTCCAGAACATGGAAACAACCTAGATGCCCTTCAACTGAAGAATGGATAAACAAAATGTGGTACATATACACTATGGAATACTACTCAGCAGAGAAAAACAATGACATCATGAGGTTTGCAGACAAATGAATGGGTCTAGAAAAAATCATCCTGAGTGAGGTAACCCAGACTCAGAAAGACAAATATGGTATGTACTCACTCATAGCAGGATACTAGATGTGGAACAAGGATGACTGGACTGCTACTCACATCACCAGGGAGGCTACCTGGAAAAGAGGACCCCAAGAAGGACACGGGGATCGCCCAATGACAGAGAAATGGAATGAGATCTACATGAACAGCCTGGACATGAGTGGGGGTAGTGAAGGGCGAGGGTCGAGGGAAAGAGAGCTTGGGGGAGCGGGAGATCCCAGCTGGATCAAGAACAGAGAGGGAGAACAAGGAATAGGAGACCATGGTAAATGAAGACCACATGAGAATAGGAAGAAGCAAAGTTCTAGAGAGGCCTACAGAAATCCACAAAGATACCCCCACAACAGACTGCTGGCAATGGTCTAGAGACAGCCCGAACTGACCTACTCTGGTGATGGGATGGCCAAACACCTTAATTGTCGTGCTAGAAACCTCATCCAACTACTGGGATCTGGATGCAGAGATCCATGGCTAGGCCCTGGGTGGATCGCTGGGAGTCCAATTATCGAGAATGAGGAGGGTTTATATGAGCGAGAATTGTTGAGACCAAGGTTGGATAAAGCACAGGGACAAATAGCCAAACGAACGGAAACACATGAAATATGAACCAATGGCTGAGGGGTCACCAACTGGATCAGGCCCTCTGAGTGGGTGAGACAGTTGATTGGCCTGATCTGTTTGGGAGGCATCCAGGCAGTGGCACCGGGTCCTGTGCTCATTGCATGAGTAGGCTGTTTGAAACCTGGGGCCTATGCAGGGTCGCTTGGCTCGGCCTGGGAGGAGGGGACTAGACCTACCTGGACTGAGTCTACCAGGTTGATGTCAGTCTGCGGAGAAGGCTTTGCCCTGGAAGAGATGGGAACGGGGGGCGGGCTGGGGGGAAGGTGAGGGGGGCAGGAGGGGTGAGAACAAGGGAATCCGTGGCTGATATGTAAAACTGAATTGTATTGCAAAATAAAAATTAAAAATTAAAAAAAAAAAGTTAATAAGTTACCCAGATCTATGCACTCAGGAAAAAAAAAAATCAGATACATTCAACCTGATAGAAGACAAAGTGGAGAATAGCCTTGAACTCATTGGCACAAAAGAACTCTTTATGAACTGAACATCTTCAGCATAGGGACTAAGATCAACATGTAATATATGGAACCTCATGAAACTGAAACTCTTCTGCAAGGTAAAGGGCACTCTGATTCAAACAAAACAGCAGTCTATGAAGTGGGAAAATATTTGTACAAACTACACATCAGATTGAGGGCTAATATACAAAATGTATAAAGAAGTAAGAAGTGCTTGATTTCAAGAAAACAAATAATCCAAATTAGAAGGTTATACAGATATAGATAGAGAATTCTCAAAAGATGAAACCCAAATGGCTAATAAACAAATAAATGTTCAACATCCTAAGTCATCTGGAAAAAAACTAATTTGAGATTTCATATTTCACCCATTAGAATGCCTAAGTTAAATAAAAACAAATGGTAGTTCATTCAGTAGAGGATGTGCAAAAGGAATAACACTCAACCATTGCTGGTGGGAGTGCAAACTTGTAGTTTATCCACTAGATAAATCAGTTTGGCATTTCTTCAGGAAGATGGAAATTGATCTAACTCAAGATCCAACTGGATCACTATTGGGCATATACCCAAAAGATACTTCATCCTACTACAGAGACACTTGCTCAACTGTGTTCATTGCTCTTCTATTCATAATAGCAGAAATTGAAAATAAAGTGGATGTCCTCAACAAAAACAAATGCATAAAGAAAATGTGGTACATTTACAGGATAGAATATTACTCAGTTCTTTTAAAAATGAAATTTGCAGATAAATGGACTGTACTAGAAAAGTAAAGCATCCATAGTGAGGTCACCCATATCCAGAAAGGAAAACATGGTATGTATTTGCTTATATGTGGATATTAGCTCTTAAGTCCATGATAACCAGCAGAGCCACATAGGATAGGTATAGAGGAAGGAAGTGGGATCTATACATCTTTCTGGAAAAGGAAAATAGTATAGATAGATATGGATGGAGGGGGAGGAGCTGGGATGGAATGATCAAGTGGGGAGTGGAAGGGTAGAGGAGGATAAGGGA
Source organism: Peromyscus eremicus (assembly GCF_949786415.1). NCBI lineage: Eukaryota > Metazoa > Chordata > Mammalia > Rodentia > Cricetidae > Peromyscus > Peromyscus eremicus. The sequence continues at coordinate 51,445,965 of NC_081417.1, read as the reverse complement.
GGAATACATAGAGGAACAGGATAATTAAAGGCCATTTCAGGAATGGTATTGAAACCTAGTGCAGCATATAAAAGTGATCTAAATGAACTTGCCAAGTAATGGGGTAAGACAGAGCTCTAACTGGCCATCTTTTGTCACCAAATGAAGCTTTCAGTCCTGGAATTTGGTTACACCTAATTTAGTTTTTGGCCAAGGGGTCCCATGGGAAACTCCAAACAATTGAGACTATTGTTAAAACTGTAGGTTGCTGTCCATAAACTGATTGTAAATTCCCATTGGTGAAGACAATAAGTACATAATTCAATGAACATGGAGAAATTGATCTAATTCCTAAATAGGGCCTTCATTCCTACATTATAGTTTCTTTGGTACAGAAATATACTCTGTATGCTACCAAAAGAAACATGTAAACACCAGCACAGCCAGAAAACCTTTGATCTGCAATGTTGCCATGCCTGAAAGATATGCTAAGGTAAACATTACTCAAAGCCTGTGGAAATAACCAACCGATATTTGGTTTGACTAAAGGCCCACTTCATGAGATAGAACTAATACTCAACAATGCTTTGCTGTCCCAGGACTTGATACTAAATAGCCCAGGATCCTAGGAAAAACTAAATATTACTATTCTACCCATGAGTGTAGCAACAAAATGACTCCTAATGATATTGTGCTACACTCTGAGATCAGTTCCTTGCTCAGGCATCATCAGAGAATCTTCCTTCTGCAGCTGATGGGAACAAATACAGAGACCCACAGCCAGACATTATACAGACAGTAAAAAACCTCAGAATACTCATCCCTTAACCCGATGTCTCCATCAAATCCTTCCCTTCATGGCTCAGAGAACTCTACAGAAGAGGAGGCAGAAAGAGTGTAAGAGCCAGAGGAGATGGAGGAAACCTCTAAATCAACAAGACTGACATATATATGAACTTAGAAACTGAGACAGCATACACAGGGCCTGCATGGGTCTGCATGAGAAGGGCCCCTAGAGCTGAGAGGAGAAGTGGACACCTGCCCCCATCCCTAACACAGAAGCAATCACTAGTTGATGACCAATTGCAAATGAAATTTTAGTTATCTCCCATATTGGCTCAACTTACAAACAAACTACTCTTAAGGGCAATCTGCATGCCCAGCAGTAGATGGCCAAAGGAAAAGGAACTCAACTGCATCTTTGAAGGTTCTTTATCTCACAATGTTGTGTCAAAGCTTTTTCTTTTTTATTTATTTATTTTTAATTTTGTCTTATTTTTTATTTTTATTTTATTTATAACTATTTCTTTGCTGTCTTTACACTATAGGTCCTTAGTGTATATATTATCATTTCCAGTTCTGGGTTTTTAAGAGATTCCTCAGTGTGCAAAAATATTAGTCTCTGTTTCTTGTGTCTTTTCTTGGGATCTTTTTCTTTCCATTGTTTGTTCTCTCAAGTTCTGATGTGCTAGTTTTGTTATCATATCATATCATATCATATCATATCATATCATATCATATCATATCATATCATATCATGACGCCTGAAAAGCCTGATTGTTTTCTAATAAAAGACACAAAAAAGGTTGATCTGGATGGGAGGGGAGGTAGGGAGTGTGAGAAAATGGTCTATGAATGAAGCTGTGTTGGGAAATTTCTGAAATATTTTGAGAAAACTCCACATAAATAAGACAAGAGTCTTGTAATTTTGTCCCTCCATAACGTGTTGTTCCTGAAATGGGCCTCCATGCCCCTCCTAGGTATAGAGTGTAATAATAGCAGTGGGTCTAACTTTAGATTACCCATCATCTTCCCCACTATTATTCAGAATGATATTTCTAAGCGTGAGTTGTCCTCCTGACAGTATATAGAACTAATATGACTTTTACCTTTAGACTGTATACAGCCTAAACTCATGTTTCCTTGCTCCTTGTGACTGTATACACTTAAATTCAAGTGAACTTTTCTCCCATGACCTTACTTAACCCTCAGATTGCCCTCAGAATATAAATTATCTGATACCATGAATAAAATTGGTTGTTGTTGAGACTTTAGTCTGCCTAAATTTTTAGGATCCACTCTCCCAGGTTAACATAACCAAATAGAGTGACAAGAGTGAGAAGCTAGGAAGAGTCAAGGGAGGGCAAATGGTAATTAGGATATGCATGTATGTATATGTATATGTATAGATATGTATATGAGTGTGTGTGTGAGAGAGAGAGAGAGAATATGTTTTCAATAAAAGAAAAAAAGAACTTACATTAATATGTGGAAAACAGAAAAATTAGATAAAAACATAATTATGCTCAATGATCTTCAATGTTCCTATATAACTTTTTAAAATAACAATAATAAACACTAGCAAAATTGAAGTTAAGAATAATATATAATCACAGAGAATTATTATTCTACTCATCGGTTCTCCTAATAAATTACATCATAATAAAAAATTGTCTATCAGAACCAGCAGGACTTATGTACTCATGAAAAAACCAAAATTAAAGTTTCCCAATGATCTAAGGTCTCACTCCCTTAATGTGGCTTACAGAAATACTGTTGAGTACAGCATTCTTTTTGTATCTATATAATTCCAATCAAATAGCAAAATGTCTCTGTAGTTCTGAAGTGGCACACTGAAGAGTGTCACCAACGATCATGAAGTTTCTTACATCTCTTGCTTCCCTGTACAGTCCTGTTGGTGAGAGAGCCCTTTTCTTATATCACTCTGCACTTTTTTCTCATGGCACCTAAGCTCATTTCAAGGTGATCATTTCATAATAAAGCAGCAGAGCCAGTTGCCCTATCTAGGATGCCACATTTCCCAAATACCTATCTCCTTAAGCTAATAGGTACAAAAGTAAGGGTATTGTTTGCTTAGTAGATGTATGCTTATATTATACAAATAAGTAGTTGTATTTTCAAGTGTTTATTATATTTGTTTGTTTCTTCGTTTCTTTGTTTATGTGTATACATGCATGCATGTGAGTACCATAGCACGTATGCAGAGGTGAGAGTCGAAGTGATAGACTTTCATTGTGTCTACCTACCAAGTGGGTTCCAAGGATTGAACTCAGGTTGTTATACTTGACAACAAGCACTTTTACCCACTGAACCATTTCCTTGTCCCAGTAGTGAGATTTAAAAATCTATTGAGTCAATCCCAGTATTTATTTTAATATTTACATTACATTTATTTATATGTGTGTCTGTGTTAGTGTGTTCCTTGTGTGTACAGGTGCCAAATGCCAAAAGAGGACTTTGTATTTCTTGGAGCTGGAGTTATAGGTGATTGTGAGTCTTCATGTGTGTCCTGGGAGTAAACTGAGGTCTCTCTAACTACTGAGCCATCTCTCCAGCTTTCCTTTCCAGTATATTTAATAGATTTTTTTGTTATGATCATTTATAAGGCAGACAGTTTATATAGAGTATATGTGCTGATTTTCAGTATGAACACATTTTTCTGGATTACAAAACTCTGAGTTCTTATGAATCATCATGTCTGGAATACTAAATACTGTACTAGGTTTGGCATGACCTTGTATCCATATTAATTACATACAGTTGTTTTGTCTGTTGATTTTCCTGTTGCTGTTTTCCTGTGCTTGTCATTTTCCAGAAACACATCAACTAAGATAATGTTGAAGAAGAAAAACTGGTAAAAATCACCTAAGTATAATATAAAATTAACCAATAAAGAAATTCAACAGTTTCCTTAATAGACAAGAAAAAAACAGTCCAAGATACTATAATTGAGCAGTTGGCATTTTGTCTGATTTGCTTAATCCAATGGAAATCCTTTCAGCTAAAATGGAATATTTGCCCTGCAAAGGAATTAGATGGCCCCTGGTTTTTGGTGTTTTAATTCATGCCTTTACTTTATCATGGTATAAAACTAGTGCACATCCAGGAGAACCCACACTCTAAGACTGAACTTTGATACCTTCTCAGGCTAGGAATATCTTGTTATGTATGCTATCTTTTGGACATACTTTCTTCAGATTTTAAATAGCTGAAGTGGGCACTATAGCACCAGTGAATGCTAAAACTACTTTGGAGATGGATATAGGAGTGTCACCAGACCTTTTTGTACCCTTCTCTAAGGTGACCTTTTTCTTCTTTCAGTATTGATTTGGCTTTTTTAATTAGCTTATTGAAGATAGGTGTTCTTTGCTTGTTGAGGCACAGGCTATGTTATCTAAGTCTGGTAGTAATGTATTGACCATGAAGGGATCAAAGGTACATTTTAGTGTGTCAGCCCCAGCCGCAGCAAGTTGGCCTAGTATGAAGACTATACTATTCTATGAAGTTGGAGGAATAATGTTTCTTCAGGAACATTCTCTGTCTTTGCACTTTAGCCAACATCAGCTGTTGTTAACCTGTATTTGGTGAAGTGAGGACTTGTCTTTGGCTCTGAATTCTTGAGAAAGCCTAGGCTTGGTACATTTCTCCATGATTGCTGAACTCAAGGCTGAGCTTTGTCATCAGGAGTTTTGGATGCATTTGGAATTTTGACATAGGAGGAGCACTGAAGGTCTTTAACAGAAAATTATTTCCTTCCATACAAGATGATGAAATTCTTGGCCTTGTTCAAAACCAAACACTTTAGTTTGGAGGGTCAAAGACCAGTCTTAGGGACCACTACTTAAGAAGGCACATCTACTTGCTAGATGTACCTTAAGATGTGCTAAAGAGGTAGGTAGAATAATTACTCATTTAATGAGATGATACACTTTTCTTTCCCAGAATGCCTATAACAAAACAGTCCCTATTGGCACCCCAGAGGTATTACTGGTTCTCTTAGCCTTTCTGAGAAAACCATTTCTTTTAGTTTCTTTTTCTGTTTCATTCCTCTGGGTGCTCACCAGAGCCTAGGTATACTTTTTCTGGTCTTCTAGACTTTCTTAATCTTTCCCTAGATTGCATATCCTGACTTTGTGGTTCCTTATCTACCACGTAGCTGACCTCCATCCAAGCTTAGCACAGATGGCATGGCTCCTTTTTCCCCTTCTGTTGTCCATTTTCCCCTACAGGCAGCTGCTGAGATTTACAGTCCTGCCTGGAGTTTTTCTTTTAAACTCTGATGAAATTGTCATCGAGCTTCCATTTGCATCCATTCTTAAATGATTGTATTAATATATTATAAACCCCAAAGAAGACACAGATTTCTCCAGGATCATCTGGTAACCATGAAGGGATATCCCAACACTTCTGGTAACATTTTGGTCTCCTTAAGTGGCTGCTATTTGGTGACTGGTTTTGTCTTTTGAGTTTCTTCTACTGAACTCTTTAGTGTATTGTTAGGTAGAGGAACACAGTGGCCAGAATGGGAAAGCAGAAAGGCAGCAGGGGCCTTTCAGGAACTTGCAATAGTTTATCTGTCTGCCATTCCTAGAGTAGGAAGCTTTGGCGGAGGGACTTTAAGAAAGACAGACACAGTAATACCCTTTGTCTCCAGTGTATTTCTTCCCTGTAAAGCACTGTGGATTTTAATCCTCAGAGAAGGACCTTAGCTTTAGAAGGAATATTACTTGAATTCTTCAGGCTGTGTTTTAAGGGTTTCTAGAGTGACCATTGTCTTAATGGGACAGACCCATAATTGAACAATATGTCATTTGTAGGACAGGTTTTGATAACTTGAAAACCCTTATCAGCACATTTGGAGTTCTGTTAAATGATTTGGGGCATCTGATACATGACAGAAAATGTTTGAGGTCCAGTGAGCCATGGGAGTTCTGTGGAACCTTTTGAGATACAGAAACAAGGGCGTTAAAACCTCTCTCTGATTTATGCAACTATGAAAATATTGCTTTGCTACATTGATATCTACTAGTGAGAGACATAGCTGACTATTCTCTGAAACTTAGAATGATTTCTAATACAGCAATAGGAATAGAAAGCAAACTCTGCCTCTGAAGAGACCGAAAATAATTGAATAAGAAGCCTCTGGCTCCTAGTTTTGCAGCATTATTTTTACTTTTTTTTAACATTGTGCACTGAAAATTATATTGGTGTGCCAATTTTGAAATGTGTAGGAAAGGCTGTGTGTATGGATGTATTTGCAAGTTTTAAACTGCTAAGAGCTATTGTTTCTGTGCCTGTTTTTTGAAGTTAGCCAACATACAAGGATTTAGATGCAATTAAAATTTGAGACAAAAGCAAACTTGTTTTGCTGGGCATTCCCTAAAGCAGGCTTACTTAAAATACTAATTGAAGAGGGAACAAAAAAATTCTAAGAGACAGAGGAGTAGGTGAATGACTACAGAGAGCCTGTGCTTTATAGTTACAATAAAGCACAACAGAACAATGTGACTATGAGCTTACAACACAGTGAGTTAAAAGATCATGCACATACTGGTACATAATCAAGCCAGACAATATCCCACTATAGAGATGGGAGAGGAGCATGAAGTTCCATCCTTAGCTGGGGTGTCACTGGCAATTAATAGCTACAAGAAAGCAAAAGTCATTTTTTTTAAGATTACAGCAACTAGAAGGTGGGCCACAGTCCAGTGGATGGCCACATACCCAAAAATATGGAGAGTGCAGAACTTGAACTTCATTGGTTTAAAGATGAAAAGAGGACAGAGTCTTAGGTAGGGAAGGAGTTTAGATCTGGGCAGAGTTGGAGGATGGGGTGAACAGGGACAAAATACATTGTACAAAATTCTTAAAGAATTAATAAAAATTACAAATAAACAGAGTTAAAAAGGAGAATGTTAAATTTATTCTTCGCAGTGATTTGGATCTGGCAGCTTCAAATATTAAATTTAGAAACTGAAGCTGAAGAAAAGTTGACTACCTGCTTAAGCATACCTAAAGAGACTTAAAATATTTCACAAGATAATGAGATAATTTTTTATCTTTTTTGCTAGGCAAACTTAAAATATAAATATCAAGTTTATTTGTAGGCTTACTTTTATGTCAGGGCACTTTTTCATTGGTCTATTTAAAAGGTACAAATGTTTTGTCTGTGTTGACATGAGCTAAATTTTGTTTTAGAATATTTTCTAAAAGGTAACACTTCATCTTATAAATAAAGTTATCACATTATATATTATAATAGTTAAATAATTTGCCAAAAGATCTGGGTATTCTTTTATGGGTTCTTAATGAAGATGATTCAGGAATGGAAATAGGAGAGAGAAGGAAGTTTGGAGACAGTTTGGTGTGAGAGAATGGCAAAGCAGGAAGACTGCTGAATAAGTATCAGCACAAAGCTACTTGGAGAAATGGAGGTTTTCAGAGAGAGTAAATAAAAATGCAGTGTGGAGACAGACATGCTTGGGATACGGATCAGTATCTGAAGAAGAGAAGAAAAAGGGCAAAAGAAAAGTTAAGGTATGTTGCTTTGTTTGAGTTATCTCTAAAAATAGTAGACAAGCTTATGAGTAAGTGTGTACAAATAGCTGTATCAAAATAATGGGTAGAACAGTATACAATGTTATAATCTTTGGTACAAATTGGGTCATCTCCAACTGAGACCAGGGATAGAACTCAGATTATATTATTTTGACAAGAGAAGGTAACTATCCCTTAATAGGCCTTGGGAAAACTATGATGCCTCCACCTTTCTTCTTTTACTTGATATTTTGGATCCTCTTAAAGGAGAAGTATGAGACTTCCCTCTTTCTGTGTATTACATGGGAAGTATGAGGGAAGGTCCGTAACTATGATGGAAGGCTCCATTGTCATTGGCTTGATTTATTTTTTGTCAACTTGACTAAAGTTGGACTTACCTGAGAAGAAAGAACCTTAATTAAGGGATTACCTTCATCAGATTAGCTTGTAGGCAGGTCTTTAGGACATTTTCTTTATGGATAATTGATAAACCAGGGCATGCCATCCCTGTGCACATGGTTGTGGTTTGCATAAGAAAGCAAGCTGAGCAAGCCATGTGGAGGAGGTCAATAAGCAACATTCTTTCATGGTGTCTGCTTTACTTCCAACCTTTATGTTTTTCCTTTGAGTTCCTGCATTGGCTTTTCTCAATGATGGACAGTAACTGTAAGTCAAATAAACACTTTTATTCCTCAAATTGCTTTCAATCAGTGTTTTATTGTAACAACAGAAGTAAAAGTATAAAGAACTCCAAGCTCAAAGGCTTTTTTCATTCTAGGTTTGCAGTTTTTGTAATTTATTTTGCAAAATAATTGTGATAAAATCAATATTTTTCCCTAAAGAGCAGTGTTAGAGGAAACTTTTTGTGATGGTTTTAATAAGATGTCAATCACATTCTGCTTTTAGTAGTTTGAATGAGGTCTCCCTAGTCTTTGGCATTAAATACTTGGTACCCAGTTGGTGGTCCTTTTTGAATAGGTTTAGAGTATAGCCTTAGTGCAGGAAATACATCACTGGGAGAAGGCCTTGAAGTTTCAAAATCCACATACTATTCCCAGTTACATTTCCACTTCCTGTTTGTAGTTGGACATATGAGACTTCAGGTCTCAGCTCCTGAATCCAGTTGCTATGCATGCCTGGCCATTCTTTCTTGGAGTGGTGGTGAAAAACTTTTTTTTTCCTTTTGGTGGTATAAACTTCAAATAAACTCTTTCTTGTATAAGTTGCCTTGGTCATGGTATTTTATCATAGTAACTAATATACTATTTTTTGACTTAATCTCAATATTCATATTTGTAGAAAAATTTTCATATGATATATTAATGAATACTGTTGTAAATAGAAGTTGCTGTCCTGCCAACAACTCCCAAATATGAGAAGCCACTTCCCAAATTTCCATACATGGGCATATATTAATTATAAATGCTCAGCCTTTAGCTGAGGCTTATTAGTGACTAGCTCTTACACTTAAATTAACCTGTAATTCTCTATGTTTAGCCATGTGACTTGGTACCTTTTCTCAGTATGCCATTCTCATCTTCTTCCTCTGCATCTGGATGGCAATTCCTGACTCTGCCCTCCCTCTTCCCAGCATTCTTAGTTTGGTCATCCTGCCTATAGTTCCTGCCTGGTTACTGGCCAATCAGTGTTTTATTTAAGAGAATTATTCCACAACATACTATATTAGTAACTTCTCTGCTGATGTGACAGAATGATATGATCAAACACAATTTCAAGAAGAAAGAGCTTATTTAGGTTGATGGTTTATAAGGAGTCCATAATGGTGGCACAGACAGGGCAGCAAGTTTCCCAGAGCAGATAGCCAAGTGATCACATTATCAACTCCAAATACAAAAAGAGAGAACAAATTGTAAATGGGACTAGGCTATGAATTCTCAAAACTTGTCTCCATTGACATATTTCATTCAGCAAGGCCTCAGTTTCCCATAACCTCCACAAACAGAACCAGCAGCTGTAGACCAAGTACTCCAATACCTAAGACTATGAAGAACAGTTCTCATTCTGACCACCACAATTGGGCTATGAAACTTTAATAGATGAAACTTGATGGGAATACTGCTTGACGACTTGTTCATTTTTTTAAAAATTCAACTCATGCCACCAAATGAAACCTCGAGTGCCAGGAATGAGTGATATCTTGTTTACTCTTTGGTCTATGGATTCCCTTGGAAATCCCCAAACAAACAGGACTATAGCTAAGTTCAAAGGCTGTTTTCCACAAATTGATGGCAATGCCCTATTGCTGAAGACACAATACATATAACTCATCAAACATGGAAAATTCTAGCTGTTACCTTACTATAGACTTAACCTCTGCTGACTAGTGTTCATGATATTGGAAAGGTATTTTGCATATTACCAAAGGAGGAAAAAAATGATCAACATAACTACAAACCCTGCAACTTACAAAAGTGAAATGTCTGTAAAATATGCTGGGTCAATAGTGGCACAACATTGTGGGAGCAACCAAGCATTCTCTGATTGGATTTAAGGCCCACTCCATGAGATGGAATCCATTGGTATGGTAACTAAAAACCTGAGACTGTGTAGGCAATGAGTATAGAGAAAAATCAAATACCATTGTTCCACTAAAGGAACATGGCAATAAAATTGCTTTAATGGCATTCTGCTATACCCATAAACTAGTGCCTTGTTCAAGCATCTTCACAGAACCTTCTTCTTGCAGTAGATTGAATAAATAGAGAGACTCACAACTAGACAATATACAAAGAGTGAGAGACTTCAAAGCATTCAGTTCAAGATTGAATATCTTCATCAAAACCTTCCATTCATGCTGAAGAGGAAGCAGGAAGTTGAACAAGCCAGAGATGATGGATGACACCAAGGAAACAGTGCCTTTAAAAACAGACATAAGAAAAAAATGCACATATGAGCACATAGATATTCTGGCAGTTACACAGGGACTGCACAAGTTCAAGCCAGATGGAGTCCAAGAACTGAGACGGGAAAGTGTGTAGCTAGAGTTTTCCTGCCTGGCCCACAGTCAGGACAAATCTCTCTCACCTGCCAGTCCCACAGCTGCTCAAGTAAACACAGAGACTTATATTGATTACAAACTGTATGGCCGTGGCAGGCTTCTTGCTAACTGTTCTTACAGCTTAAATTAATCCATTTCTATAAATCTATATCTTGCCACATGGCTCGTGGCTTACCGGCATGTTCACATGCTGTTTGTCATCATGGCGGCTGGCAGTGTCTCTCTGACTCAGCCTTCCACTTCCCAGCTTTATTCTCCTCCTTGTCCCGCCTACACTTCCTGCCTAGCCAATGGCCAATCAGTGTTTTATTTATTGACTAATCAGCAACACATTTGCCATACAGAACATCCCACAACAAAAGTGTACACGGGCTTCTATCTCTGACCAAGAAGCAATTGATACCCACTGGCAAAGCGAAATTTCGTTTCTCCAGTGTTGTCTCACTAGGTATATTAACCACACTTCATGTAGACCTTATGCATAACAGCAGATAATCAACACTAACTAAATGAACTCTTTTATTTTTGTAGACTTTCCTTTGTTTGGGTACTTTTTTTTTGTCTTTTTGTTCTTTGCTTAAACATTTTGGGTTCTCTTTTTGTGGAGATTTTGTGTGTGTGCCTGCATTTTTCTTTAATTTGTTTGTTTCTGAAAGAGAAAAAGAGAGAGAAAGGGCATAGATTTTGGCAGGTGGGGATGTGGGGAGAATCTGTAAAGAGTTGGGAGAGGGTAAATTGTGATCAGAATATATTGTAGAAAAATTTGTTTCAATTAAAATATTAATTATTAACAATATTAATACATTCAGAAAAGTTTGATGCTTTTATTTTCCTTTCTATTTTATTTTTAAGATTATAATTATATCATTTCTCCCTTCCCTTTCCTCTATCTGAACCCTCCCATATACCCATCCATGTCAGATAGGTTGTTAATGAAGTACAATGAATATAGATGTGCATTTTAAGTTTGCTGATGGTATATGATAGGATTTCAGCATAAACATAAAACTTAATTTAGGAACTATGTTTTCTTTGCTGCTCTTAATAGCACACATATACCCTTCTTATATTATAAAGAAGCAACGCTCCCTTCTTTATCCTCACTCTTTGTTCATATAATTACATTTCTTTGGTGAACTAAAGCTTGTTCTCTGGAAAACTTTTCCCTTAATCTGGTGCTGACTGTTGTGTATGTTCAAAAAATTGTGACAGTGTGTCCATGTTTATTCAGGTGTTTGATGTGCCAGATGTAAATTCCCACCAGAAGACGATGAATATTTTTAATTAATTAATTAATTAATTAATTAATTAATTTATTTATTTATTTATTTAAGAGATTTTTTATTCATACAACCACAGATTCCCCTGTCCTCCTTCCTCCCACCTCCCAGTCTTCCCCCCAACCCATCCCCCATTCACACCTCCTCTAAGGCAAGGTCTCCCATGGGGAGTCAGCAGAGCCTGGTACATTCAGTTGAGGCAGGTCCAAGCCCCTCCTCCCTGCACCAAGGCTGCACAGAGTGTCTCACCATAGGCACTAGGCTCCAAAAAGCCCACTCATGCACTAGAGACAGGTCCCGAAGTGGAAGATGAATATTTTTAAAGTGTGAAAGCATTTATAAAAACAGCATTTGTGACATTGTTTTCCATGGGCTTTGAGTATAAGTTAAATTAGTCATTTTTCTTCCAAAGTGGAACCAGGGGCAGACCTAGAAATAGCTGTAGGCTTCTCTTCACTTTTTAACATATCCTTTTGCAAAGGAAGGCTTCCTGTTGGCAGGAAAGGACAGCTGGAGCGGCTGTGAATGTGGCTATATTCTACTTTCTGGTTGTAGTGGGAGATAAATAGCTTTTTCACAAATCTTTAAATATTTGTCAACTTAAAAAATGGAATATAATTCTTTATTTCATAATAAAGGGACAGGTTACACATCTTCTCACTGCTACCCTCAGTGGTCTCAGGAGGTTTCACAGACTTTTACAGACCTCGAGTCAAGTCTACCTTGGATTTGTGGCTTTGATGCCAAACAGAAATGCAGGACTAGCCAGTATAATAAAGCAGAGGTGGAAAGAGATTTAATGTAGGTTTATGCTTGTTTGAGATTCTTAGTGGATGTCAAGGATTGGAAGAGTCCCTGCCCGAGGCTATATAAATTCAGGCCTCAAGCCTGGGTCATTGCTATTTTGACATAAAGTATCTATATGTAAAAGGAATATTCAGTCTTTATAGCAAATATTGTCAATTCTCACTTCTTAGCTGGCAGGGGGCTTTACTCTGACTCTAGGATGAGAGTCTCTTTTCCCTCTTACGTTCATAAAATTTCCCTGTCTTTCTATCCAGACTCAACTCAAACTTTCAAATATTGAAAATGTGTTACTAAAAATGTGGTCTGTCTTTTCCAGTCATCCATTAACTGCTTCATAACAAGGGAAAATCATAAGGATGCTGAGGCAACTAACGAACTGTTTAGCTCTTAAAATGATCCTGGGTGGATATGGTTGTTTGTTTAAAATATAGTCTGTGTATTTTGTGTAGATTTATCTGTTGACAACTCAAAGAAATATAAAGTAGCAGCCTATAGCAAAAAACGACTGCCTACGATCCACTGACACTTTGAACCTTAAATATTAACAACTCAAAATATTGGGGTTTTCTATGTCTATTAGTAGAATTTGATCTGTCTTTAGAACAAGGTTGCAAAATATACACAAGAAAAACTAATGACAAAATTCATTCATTTAAAAAATAACATTGTTCTAATATAAAGACAGCAATATAAACCCGGAACCTAATCCCTGTATCTAAAGCAACAAGACTTTCTTGGAGATATTGCTCTGACATTAGTAGTACTGTGTAATTGACTTAATAGAGAAGATTTGATATTTTGCAAAACGATTATTTATATTAGTACTTCCAACTTTTGGCATCTTGGGAAATTGTCTTAATGAAGCCAAGATTTATTTAGTCATCAGACTGTGCTGAAGTATTTTACATATCTATTTTTTAAGCAACTTATTTAAGGCTTTTTTTCAGTACTGTTTACCAAGGTTAATTGTTGCTAGCTCCTTGATGTACAGATGTATAGGTGCCTTTTATACTGTGGAAGTAGAGACTGATAGACATTGGATATTTGTAAACCTGTATACAATTATTTAAGTTTTTTAATTAGCTTTACTCTTTCTGGTTGTGTTTTTGTAATGCCTTATAACAAGCTCTCTTTTAAGATTCTGCAGAAAGAATAGTCTGGAGAGAAATCTGAAAAGCATTGTTGAGTTAATGAGATAAGCCCATGCACCAAGCAAAATGGACTTCAGGCATATTTGACATAGAGCCATTGCTTTTATTCCTTTCAGTTGCTTAAAGTTGGACCTAAAGGATTTATTGGCACTAACTCCTTGACATCTGTTATCTATCTTCCACACCCCGCACTCTACCCATCCTATATGGGACTAACTGGGACATAACAGTTTCCAGATAATTATGAACACTAGGGAATGAACTACCAGATGGTGAGTCACTGATGTCTGCAGAGACAAGATGGGGTTTGTCAGAGTTGAAGTTAGAATGGGCACAATGGATATAGCAACACCTGACTGTAATTCCAGTCCTTAGGAAGTTGAAGCAGGTGGATCATAAGTTTCAGGTCAACCTAAGCTTTAAGGGAGATCCTCTCTCAAACCAAGTAGATGGAATTACTCATGCCCACACTTCTAAAAGTAAGTAAATGCCAAGAAGTTATGGATTATGCAGAAAATGTTCTTGTGCTCTGTAGCTTGTTACTAATAATATATTCTAGCTTTGATTTCTGCTTGTATTCCGTTCATATTTGTTTTAGGCACAGTCCTATTTTACCTCAAGATTGAAGTGATAGAAAAAGAATGAGGAAATGAAACAGGCCTATCTGGAAAAAACAAATATATTTTGAAGTGACAGATATGCTCCCCTGCTTTGCTACCTGACTGTTGAGAGAATGAACCCTAAGAAATTAGAATTTTCTCAGTAACACACATTGAGAGGAAAAAAAAGCCTGAAGTCTTGGAAAGCCAGAGGAGAAAATTGCCTCCTTTAGAAAGATTTACTATTTGTCCGGTGACCTCAAAGGATATACTTGAAACTGAGACAGTGGTAGGCAGGGGATCACACAATGTAAGACCTGCTTATTTAATGGTTCTCTTGCCTTCTATTTGAAAGTACTCTTGTGTCTAGATCTTGAAGATAGACTTGGGAGCTGGGGTCACTGGATCCCTTTGTCACTCCTCCCAATGTGGTCACACTGAATAAATCTCACAGATATCAATACATACACTATACGTTGTTACTGGGTTATTATAGAGATATTTAAGAAATTACACAAAGATGACTAGACTGCTATTCACATCATCAGGGAGGCTACCTAGAAAACAGGACCCTAAGAAAGACACAGGGATCACCCAGTGACAGAGAAATGGATGAGATCTACATGAAAAACCTGGACATGAGTGGGGGTAATGAAGGGCAAGGGTTGAGGGAAAGAAAGCTTAGGGGAGCGGGAGATCCCAGCTGGATCAAGAACAGAGAGGGAGAACAAGGAATAGGAGACCATGGTAAATGAACACCACATGAGAATAGGAAGAAGCAAAGTGCTAGAGAGGTCCCCAGAAATCCACAAAGATACCTCCACAGTAGACTACTGGCAACGGATGAGAGAAAGCCAGAACTGACCTACTGGGGTGATGGGATGGCCAAACAACCCGACTGTCGTGCTAAAAATCTCATCCAATGACTGTGGGAAGCATATGCAAAGATCCACAGCCAGGCCCCAGATGGAGCTCCAGGAGTCCAGTTGGCGAGAAAGAAGAGGGATTGTATGAGCGAGAATTGTTGAGACCAAGATTGGAAAAAGCACAGGGACAAATAGCCAAATGAATGGAAACACATGAACTATGAACCAATAGCTGAGGAGCCCCCAACTGGATCAGGCCCTCTGGATAAGTGAGACAATTGATTAGTTTGAACTGTTTGGGAGGCACCCAGGCAGTGGGACAGGGACCTGTCCTTAGTGCATGAACTGGCTGTTTGGAACCTGGGGCTTATGCAGGGACACTTGGCTCAGCCTGGAAGGAGGGGACTGGACATGACTGGACTGAACCTGCCAGGTTGAGCTGAATTCCCAGGGGAGTCTTTGCACTGGAGGAGATAGGAATGGGGGATGGACTGGGGGGAAACCGGGGGCTAGGGGGGACGGGGACAGGGGAATCCGTGGCTGATATGTAAAATTCAATTATAAAATAAAAAAAAGAAAATACATGATGTTAAACACATTATTATAAAGTACTTTCTGTGTTAATTGATTTCCACAAAATGTAGTCTAACGTAAATATTCTTACACATGTAAATTGAGCTGGACTCACTGATGGTTTTTGGAAGCTTGTAAATGTTAAGTTGTTATTCAGTATATGCTGTTTTAAACTATGGTGAGTTTACCAGTTCCCAATGTCTTATAAAGCAGAGTACCTGTAACCTGGGACCTAGGGTAAAGTTAAGAAAAATGGATGGAATTGAATGAGGCACTTATACACAAAGAGAGACAGACACACAGACACAGAGACAGACAGACAGAACAAAAAATGGATTGGTCGGGAGGTGGCTGTTATTTGAGAGAAGTTCAGGGAAGGGAAAGAATATAAACAAAATATATTGTATGAAAAAAATTAAAAATAATTTAAGCACTTATATGTACTTCTGTTTGTTCATTCACTTTATTCTTCTTTCAAAATGGAAGTTAATAGTCTTTTAATTAATTTATTATTATGTGTATATGATTTTATCTTGTGTGTGGTGGGGTGGCTCCACAGTTCATGTATGAAAGCCAGATGACAACATATAATTGCCAAAGAGTTATACAATAGAAAGGCAGTCTTCTAGTCTTTCAGGTCATTCAGTTATGTATATATAATTTCTAAATTGTCCAGAAAAATTTGCCTTTAATTTCTATGAATGGCATTTTTTACCAACACTACATGTAACAATTTTTAATATGTAATTTATTTCTATTTTTGAGCACTATAACTGATGAATCTAGAGGGCAGGTGAACACTTCCTGAAGACTTAGTATTTTACATCAAAATGGAATTTACACATATGGAGAATGTTCCTGTTATAATTTAACACCCAGATACATAGGCTTAAGTTCATAAGCAGAAGATAATCAACCAAAATGCTTTTTTTTTTTTTTTTGCAGGTAGGTCAGGCCACATTTGTCAATTTAAGCTCTCAGGCAGGCATCCAATTACAGATTTCTATGTTCTGATGACTGTGTGTGTTTGCCTGTGATCATCCATAGTTCTTGAAGCCCTGAACCCATGCTTCATTTAAACTCTCCTTTATAGCCTACAGGCACAGGGCTGCTGGATCTTGTACAAGTAAAGTGCCTGCTGATGTCAATTGGAGTTTGACTGCCTGAGGGCTGTAGCATCCAGCCTCAAGTCATGTATTATAAATATTTTTGACACATCAGATTCATACACACTCAGCTCCCGCTGAAAAGATAAATAGTTCAGACTTTCCTCAGTTACTCTATTTCTCAAAGGAAAACAACTTCCTAAAGTGATCTTGTTTCACCCCAGATCCACTAGGGGTTTCTGGTGGTCTGTCCAACTTGAGTTTTTCAGTACAAAGCTATTTTCCTGCTTCAGGAAGCTGTGTTTGAGAAAGCAAATTTCTATTTTTTTATTACTCATAAGAGTATTTTTCCTAGTGAAGGCAGAGATGGAGACACACAGAGAGAATTTGAATATATTTTGACAAACCAATTGAAAAATTATTTGTCAGTATTTTGTATGATTCACATAAAAGAACAAAAACACAGAATTTGAAGTCACACCCAAGCATCTCTTGCGTTTTCAGTCATGGTTCAAGGCTTCTTTCCTTTTTAAAATTTCTTCTAAAAATGTTCAAATATAATATTTCTAGGTGTGATTCTTTTTTTAAATTTATGCCCTGAACACATAGAGAAAATTCCTTTGTGATTTGTCTATTTTATATTAGGAAACATACGAAATTATTTGGGACCAAACTGCTTACATCTTGATTTCAATAGAAAGACTAATTATACAAAAGACTTATGAAATAATTTGACTTTTATTTAGTGACAAGAACTTAGATGTATAAATGTTCTTTTTGTACATTTGTTGACTAATTATTTTGCTTTGTGTAAGTCAAAATGAAAATAACAGCATAATTCTGTGTTATTTAAAGATATTAATAGAAATATTTGCTTTTCAAACATTTCAGGATAAACAGCTATTGTATCCAGGTTTATTATGGTAGCAAATTTCACTCTTTTGTCTTTCTCATTCAACGTATAAGGTAATTGCAGGTAATAAATGCTACTTTCATGCTTATTATACACACATAAATGCATATCATATGGATACTACATATATATGCACAGGTAATATTGTTTGTGTATAGGTATATAAATACATGTTATTTCCAAATGAAATATTCAATTATTTAAAATTGACATTGTATTTCAAAGATGAAGTACAACTAAATACAAAAAGAATATTTCTCACTGTGGAAATTTTCTGCAAACTACTTGTTTCTGTGAGTGGCAGGAAACCAGAAATAATTCTGTGGCTACTTATGTTTAATGAGTCATGACAAATCTAAACAAGCAAATCATTCAGTAGCATCAGATTTGACCGTTCCAGGCTCTATATTCCAAAAGCCCAATTATTGGAGCAATTAAGCAAAAATGTAGTCAAACTGAATGCCTGGTACTGTGAAACCCATCATCGGAATGAAAAATTACATTTTTAAATTGAATTGGCTTTTTTTTTTTGTCAAAAGTTGACACAACATAGGCTGTCAACATCTGCACATTTTTTACATGATTCTTAGCAGCAAGTCAACTTAAACAAATTAATTAAAATTTGTTTTAATTTAATACAATTTCAAACTAAATATGTTGAGCAAAGTTATATAGGAAAAGTTGATGCTAGCGCTTGCGTGTGTGTGTATATCCATAAACAGGAACATATGTGATTATGGATATGTAATAGTTCATAGGCTCATTTTATGCTAGGCCATGTTGAAGTCTATTGCTACATTAATTCTCAACATAACTATAAGACCTTAGTACCATTATAGTCTTTATTTTTGATATGAAAATTAAAAGGAACCAAGGAAAAATAAGGAGGCATTTATTTTTGGATGAGACAGGATAATTTAGAATTAGTGGTCATCTAATTCCAAGGTCCACATTTAATAGTTACACCACAGATGCCCACATACAAGTAACTCAGCACCAACAGTGTATTTAGTCAACAAACTGAAAGAAGAAGGTAAACTTAAATTTGTTGTTGGATAAAAGTGATTAATCAATTCAATGAGAATAGCCGGTCTTACAGTTGTGTTTGTACAAAGCTAAGAATCTATTCTATTTAACTCAAAAGAATGCCCAATCTTTGACCTTCTCTTTGTGTTCTTCGAATAAACCCTTATAAAGAAAGTGGCAGATCCTAAACAAATCATTGTGGTGTAAAGGAAAACAAGTACAGTCCATCGACTTTACCAGTGTCATAGATCGTTTCCAATTGCATGGCACTAACAGATATGATGAAACACAACAATCAATCATTCTGACAACTCAGCTTCACCTTTGACCAGAAACCCACAAACATTCCAAAAGCTATGTCTCAAGCATCAGTCAGTATTCATTTCATATTTTCTTTACAATCGCATTAGGCATTTTACACCAAATATTAGTTGACAGCACTTTCCGTGCCTCATTCTCATGAGTATTTGCATGCTATCCCAGCATTGTCCCAGAGGCCTGGCTAGAAGGACCTTTTGATCCATTGTGGAGGAGAAAAGCATTCTGGACTTATCAAGAGGATTCGGTTAACTATTTGTGATGGATATGGATGTATAGCACTTATTTCAATTTCCTTCTACCTGTTCTCCTGAGAGGAGACTCACTAAATCCTAGTACATAAGTCTGTACTTATGGAATAAGACCATCTATTTAAATCCATACAACAGTTATGTAAAATAATAATGACACGTTGACATTACATTCTTTTTTGTTGTGTTTTTTATTTGTTTGTTTTAGTTTACAAATGTCTTTACTGCCCCCAGAATAATAAATTGACAAAGTAGTTCAATTTTCTGTTCCACTTTTCTTTGCCAATGAAAGCTTGATGCCATTTTTTTTTAGGTTATACATTTGTGTGCAGAGAGGTTTAACACTGCTGTTATTCTCATTTCTCACTATGTACATGTGTCTTTGGTTACTTTTGCTTGCTTCTCTCTGAAAACATACGCCATGTGAACTAAACATCCCAGAATAAAAGCTTTCCTTATCTCACTGTTTAAGAATTTCCAAGCTTTCACTTTTTTTCACAAAAATAGTTATTTTATTTTAATTTACAAGTTCATATAAATATGAAATGAAGCTATATATTTGAATAATTCTATAAAGTCATGCTATCAATTGATAATGGAGTCCACGATGAACAGTTTTTAAATTTTATTATTAGGTTTGAATTACATTCCTTGCTATAGTTATAGAAGATGAAAACAACCAGGGAAGCTGAGTCTGATATTATTGAAAATGTTCCTATTACTTCACACACAGAATTATGTGGAGACAGAATGGACATGGAATCCTCAGTCACCTCATATACAAGGATGGAGACAGAGAAGGGGAGAGGGAAAAAGGAAGGGGGGGCTAAAGGAAAAGGAGGAACTTTACCCAGGTGAGTATCTAGAGCAGACACACTAGCAATAAGCAACCAGACAGAGAAAAGCATGTAGAGTGTGCAACTGTATTTTAGCATCAATTATGATTAAAAATAATAGATCTGAAAACAAATAGGTCCTAGAATTCATGAGTAGAAATTTTAGTGGGCTTTTTCTCTCATTAAATAGTAGAAAGATAAACATTTTCAGGATTCTGATGTAGATTTAAGAAGGAGGGTTTATTATATGTATTAAATTGGAACTACAGGGAAAACTTTAATACTTGAATGAGTATTTTATAATATTTCTATATAAAGAGGTTGTAAAATAACTTAATATCACAGTCCGAAAAATCTGCTTGCTTCAGGTTGACATATTCATTGCTACTAAAACAAACTGACAAACAAACAAACAAACAAAGAACACTTTTGCTTAACCACGGATTCAATAACTCATTAATTTATCAATCATGAATTTTTCAGACACTGCTACAAAAGTCCAATGTCTTTCAAATCGTATAACACTTTTATAATTTTCATTATTGTGGTTTTTCTTTTTTATCCAGATCTTTGCATCATTATTGTGTATGTTTTCAAATTTAAAAAGCCCCTGGATTTGTGATACTGTGATGTTACTACTGCAGTGGCTTCAGGAGGAAGACACAGTAAATGCCTCACTCCAAAAAGAAAGCACGCCAATGCTGAGAAGGATGTGCTGCAAAGGTCTCCGCTGACCAGCCAAAGCTGCCTTGCTTTTCACTGTAGATGCAGTCTTTGAGGCATTTTATTTTGACAGACAATCAGATACAGGGCCCTGGTCTTTTTGGCTGCTCTGTTGGCTACTTCCCATCCTGGCTAAAAAGTATTCCTAAATGCACAAAGGGCCAAATAAATAAAACCTGACTCGCAAACCACTTGTATTGGTTACATTTCCTGTTGCTGTGATTAAATACCTGACGAAAGCAGCTTTAAGAAGAACTTATTCTGATTTACAATTCCAGGCACCAGTCCATCACCAAAGGATGTCAGGCAAGAGGAGTAAGGCAAATGGTCACTGAGCCCGCAGTCAGGAAGCAGAGAGAGAATGTCTCATGCTCAGCTTGCTTTCTCCTTTATTCACTCTGTGGCCACAGCCTGTGGGATGGTGCCACTTGCATTTGACTTAGGTCCTTTTGGTTCAGTTTAGCCTTTTCCTGAGCACTCTAATGGTGGCCCTAAATCCAATAATGTTGACAATGAAGATTAGTTTCCACAAACAACTTTCTAAATAGAGGACAATTCCTCACATTTAACTCGACCAAGAGAAGATGAGAAAACCCACCCATATCTCACCACTAAAAGACAAGACCTATTTGAAACATAAGCCATTTTCTTAGATTCTAAGCCCATTCACTTCTTCACTGTGCATCATATTATATTTCTCACAGAGTGAAAACTGCCACAAAACCCAGCTTTACCAGGTTTGTGATATTTCTATGATTTACACTATTTTAGTGTATATTGTTTTGATATCAAACTCACTGTTTATGTTTTTTTCTTTGCTGTTGTTTTTCCACCATTACACAATAACCCCAAACAAAGGCTACTATGTTAAGAGAAGGGAAAGCTGATTTTTTTTTCATGTTTATCTACACAACACACATGCAAAATATAAAGTGAGCATGTATGTGGGTGGTCTCATGACGCATGAAGAGATGATTTCCAGATGCAAAGCAAACTCATCCACCTCAAATTCTAGTCTAGGAACAGTGGCAGCAAGTGTCTTTGTAGGAGCACATCTGGTCCCCAGCATTACACAGTCTGTCTCCAACAGGCTGTGTGGGATCATCTCCTGTCTCCTTGCCATGACCTGCCCTATTCCTGCCACATGACTGGGAATACTTCTTTTCTCTTTCCTCCTCTTTCTCATTTTTTTCTTCTTTTCATCTTTTTTCTCTCCATCAATTTCTCTAACATGTATACTACCTGGCCATTTGATATAAAAATGAATAAGTATATAAATAAATAAATAAATAAATAAATAAATAAATAAATAAATAAATAAAAGCAGTAAAACCTCCTTCTCTGGATATTAATTCCTAGAAAAGTACAACTGGAAATGGTCGTACTTACATGTAAAGCTTGATTTAAAGAGTTATACTTAGTGGTGAAATGTTCAGAGCAAAATCTCCTAATCAGACTTTTCCTATTTTTCTCTGAGTTGTATCTAATTTTATACCACCCACACATACTGGGTATATGCATATGTATGATTTAATTTCTATTCACATGTGAAATAAATACAAAATGAAAACTTCTTAATGCTGATTCGCCAAAATCTGTATTTCTTTGTAGTAAAATGAACATGTAAACTATCATATATTACCCATATAAACTTTGTCTAGACACCGGACTTTTTCACTGTAACAAAACCAAGTGTCTGTCCTCAGTGGCGCCATAAGTAACATCAGATTTATACTAGTAGTGGAATGTGTGGTCTGTGAATATTGTCAGAGAGGGATGAACAAATTCACAACTGCTGCAAAGAGCTGTACCCTGAACAGTGACGAGTTCCATCTAAACTGCTATGTCAAGACTTCAAGGTACACTTGTCCTCCTTGTTTTCAATGCCTTGAACCTACCTTCCTCCTTAATCCATTCTCCTTACCATATGAATAGGTATAAAAACAGATACCAGTATTCTCTAGTATTTCCTCTCGTTATTCTCTATTATCTATTGCCTCTAAGTCACTAATATCTCTCTTCCTAGTCATATTTTTTCTCTTTATCATTTTTAAGCTTTTTTTTCAATTTATTTCATAGTAATGTCGACTTCTAGCATGTGACAGGGACATGTGTAAGACATCTGCTCACAAGGGACATGCATGATTCCCTAACTTCTATGTCTTAAGTTCTTTGTTAGTATCTAGCTTTTAGAAAAATATTAGGTTATATTTAGATAATAGCAAAAGCCTATTAATGAAATCAAATTCTAATTACCATGCCTAACACAGTTTTTTTCATTACACTTTGAATAAACTTAGTATTTGTTCTGGAAACATTTGTTATGTGAGATTAAAATCCCTATGTGAATTATATTACATATTCCTTTAAATTAATTGTTAGAATTCATACATTATTTAAATTCTGAAAAATATTTGCAATGATTGAACATTATTATATCATATAAATCAATTATGGTTTACATAGCCATCTTTTCATTAGTGGACCTTTAATCAGTTCTTTTTTGGTAGTATAAAAAAAGGTCTTATTTATATATGGACATCTCTACCAGCTTGGAAAAATGTTATCAAGGGTTACACAATACTTCTGGACTCTCTTTGACTTTTAGAAAGCACTTTATTAATTCTAAAATTTCACTGAGCTTCCTTTTTAAATGCAAAGGACCTCTTTATCTCACTGCGTTTGCCATATTTTCTCTTTTATTTAATACTTTCTTACATAATCATTTCCCTGTTTATCACCTTCATGTGTCATATCTTCTTGTTGATCACAAGGTTCATGTGTGTGTATAATTAGTTCTTGTCCATTAACAGACTGTAAAATCTTATTTACACTAGTTGGCTGTAATATTCTATGGCCTAGGAGAAAGAATTTTAGCCTGATCTCTGATATGTTTGAGGATATTTATTCTTAGTTCCTCATCTGTTCATTATCATCAATCCAAAGCAGTCCTTGAATGATATATCATTATTGAAAACCTCAGCTGTTTTATATCAATTGCTTAACTGGTTTCTTTCTTACCATTTACATGATTTGGTCTGCCTCACGACCATCAAAACTCTTCTCCCAGAGCCAGAGTTAATGGTGCCACTCTTAAAAAACCCTAACGGCTTCTTCCTGCTGAGGGTATAATTGCTAGAGTCAGCCTTAAAACGCAGAAACAAGTAACTTTTCCCTATCCTGAATAATCCTTGCTTCCGACTTGGAAGCCCTACAATTCATTACTCAGGTTTGCTCTGAATGTACCAAAGAGAAAGTGCATTTCTGTGGGAACTTGGGCTTTTCAATCTGGAATTTAAAAAAAAAATACTCTTAAACTTGGAAAATTATCTTTATTTGGTTGCTGAAATTCTCTATTCTCCATGAAACTGTTCTTACTCTCTTCAGTGAACATAGTATAGTCTACTAAAATAACCCAGACTACTGTTACAATCCTTTAGCCCGACTCAACACTACTCACACTACAGTTATGTCAGAACACACGCCCCAGATTATTGAATTCCACAGTAGACCCAGGGATGGCATTTATATTCAGAGGATTGTATTACCACTGCTCTTGGGAGTCTGTTTTAGAAAGATTGTGTGAGTGAACAGAAGAATAAGAACACAACCATGAACAGGACACTATTTTAACAATTATGTAAAAGTTAATAGATAATGAATTAAAATTTTTATTAAGAATAACCATAATTCATTGTTTCCATCTAATTGTATTTACTTTTATTAAAAGGTAAGAAAACAATAACTGAGTAGAATAATTGAGGATTTGGAAAAGAGTCTATTACAAAGCAAAGCGGTAGAGCAAGCCAGTGTCATTCTGCAAGTACAAGATCACAGCATTTGTAATGTCTTAATGCCAGTGTGTGCTGTTTTGTTCTGTCAAATTGACACAAACTAGAGGTAACTTGGATGAAGGAACCACAACTAAGAAACTGTCTCTATCAGATGAGTCTGTGGTCATGTCCATAGGTCATTTTCTTGAGTAATGATTGATGTGCAAGAGTTCAGATAGTGCAAACAGTGGCACCCCTTGGCAGGTGGTCATCAGGTGCATAAGAAAGACAGGTAAGGAAGCCACGGGGAGCAAACCAGGAGGCTATGCTCCTCCTTGGTCTTGTTTTAGTTCCTGCCTTTGGGTCCTGCATCAGCTTTCCTTAATAATAGTGTGTAATGTGTAAGATGAAAAAAACTTTGTTCTCCCTAAGTTGTTTTTTGTTCATGATGTTTATCACAGCAACAGAGAGGTACCAAAGAATGGGATATCACTGTAGTGAACCAAACCGTATTGATTTTTGGAAGAATTATGGAAGAACTTTAGAGCTTTGGCTAGAAAAGTTCATTGAGTGTTCAGACCTTAAAGAACTGTTATAGAATCTTGGAAACTAAGAATGTTGACAGAGATGGATCTGGTTTGTCAAATTCCAGAAGGAAGGATTGACACCATAAAAGCGAACTTATATTATATTTTGGATAAAAAACATTATGAACATGAGACATTTGTTTACTGGAACAATAGATGCTACTTAACTGCACTTAAAATATTATCTGTGAATAATAAGAGACCAACATCATTGAGACAAAATCTGGGAGGTTTTTTTCTCAGAGTCAGCATAGAAAAGCAATAATCCAGGGGTACATGGTTGCACTTCAAGTTGGTATCTGAATTTGTTAATGTGCAAGGTTCTCCCACATTGTACTGGTTTTGAAGGCATGTAGGGATAATGGAGAAAAGTTGGTAGCTTAAGCATCATATAACAGTTAGAATCCCTAAAGAAGCCAGGAAGTGCCATTGGAGAATGTGTTGCTTCAGTTGCAAATGAGATTTCAGCATATTGGTGGTGCCAGGACCATGAGATGGCCTCCCAGGACAGTGGTTGGTGTGAAGTGGAGTCCACCTGAGTCTAAAGACCTGTGAAATGTATTTCAGATGGCAGAACAAGAGAAGTAGAGCTGCCCATCCCCTTTGGCGTCCAGAGAGAGTGGGTGTCATATTTCAGACATGGAGTCCAGAAGATACTGAGTGTCAGATATCAGACACTGAGATTGGAAATTTCAAGATACACTTATGAGCTTTGGATTTGTGCCATTTCTTCCTTTTCTGTGCAAGAAATTATTCGATATGCATTTGATTTCACAGGATCACACAGATAAGAAAGTGAAGACTTTTGAATGAGACTGTGAACTTTTTAAAATGTTTAAATTTTATTTAAAAGACTGGAACTTTTAAAGTTATTCTATGCTTTATTGTGACATCACTATGAGATCTTAGAGATAAACAAAAAGGAAAATCTTATGGCATAATCTTAATCCTTTGTTTATCAGATTGACAAGGGGACAATAGTACTAATTAGTATTTGTTGAACTGACACAAATTGGGGTCACCTGGGAAGAGGGAGCCTCAGTTGAGTAATTGCTTCCATGAGCTTGGCCTACAGACACATCTGTGAGGCATTTTCTTGATTAATGATTAATATTCAAGGGCCCAGACCACTGTGGGAAGTGCCACTCCTTTGCAGGTGGTTCTGCATTGTACAAGAAAGCAAGATGAACACATCATAGAAAGCAAAGTTTCACGATAGACTCTGATTCAGTTCCTGCCTCTGAGTCCCTGCCTGGAGCCTTTTCCTTGGCTGTCCATATGAGGGACTATATATAACCTATAAGATGAAATAAACTCTTTCGGGACTATATATAACCTGTAAGATGAAATAAACTCTTTCTTCCCCAATTTTCTTTTGTTAATGGCATTCATCGCAGCAACAGAGAATCAAACTAGAACAAACAGTTGGCTATGAAACAAAAACATAATATTAAATGAAAATAGTAGTAAAGTTTCTTGTTAGCAATTAAGGCATTTCCTTTTGCTGCAAACCAAGTGTAATTTACGAATTGTTTCATCATTATGACTGCATAAAGCCTCATGTGTATGTTTTAGGATAATTATATTGGTTGCCAAGCATATAAATGCTTTTCAGATAAAGCCAATGTATAGATAGATTTCAGGGTCTGCCACACTTCAGTTGTGTTGTGTGATTCTTTGAAA
This sequence comes from Peromyscus eremicus, assembly GCF_949786415.1. Taxonomy (NCBI): domain Eukaryota; kingdom Metazoa; phylum Chordata; class Mammalia; order Rodentia; family Cricetidae; genus Peromyscus; species Peromyscus eremicus. The sequence continues at coordinate 51,419,137 of NC_081417.1, read as the reverse complement.
CCCTGGGCTTATTAGCAAAGAATGGTCCTTGCCATATGTGCAACATTAAAAACATCTGGAAATGCCATCAAAGCAAGAAATTTTTTCTTTCCATTGGCATGAAGAAGCCATTGGAAAATTCACAGATGTTTGAGTCTCAGGATCCCTAGGTAGTAAGAAATTGAAGCAGACTGCTGGCATTGGACAAGGATTTCTCCTAGGAAATGCATTGCTTCTCCATAGAGAAAAAAATAGACCTTGTTCACAGGGGAATCAGTTTTTCCTGAATAAAGTTATGAGGGAATAATCTTATCTGTCATTGAACGTCATAATGTATATAGAGCTAAAACCACTACCATGTCAACATTGGTTGCAATTAGAATCACAGGAATAATGAAATATTAGTAAAATCTGTGCACTGCCTGGATCTAGTGCATGTTGGCATATAGCTTGATTATTTGGGAGACATTTCTCCATTTTCCAGGGAGAATATACCCAATTTGTCACTCTATCAAAACCAAAATTGCCCATTATATAGCCATTCCAAATTTAGCAAAGCCATCCCAAACTTAATTATGTAATTGTAGGTTTTCATATACAGGATGTTATGCATAACTTTTCTGTTTACTAAGTGATATTTATAAACCATGGGTTGAAATGCATCATTCTAAAATCATTTGCACATTTTGATATAATTTGGTGCTGCTCAAAATGCATGACATTTTGAGAACAGTACCTCATTTCTGATGTTCCTAACAAGAACATAGCTCTAATGAAAGAATTATGAGAATATTGGCAAAACACATTACGTACAGTTATAAAATATCAGATAAACACATATTAATTCATATACACTAGTAAAAATTTGCATGAGAAATCCAAGTCTTCAATGGTGCATTCAAAAATTGGTTCTACCACTTTTATTATAATACTTATATCATATTATATTTAAATATATTCTAGAGCGAATTATTTAGAAAAATCCAGGCTTCTGCCATGTGCTCCAGCTCTTTTCTCCCTAAAGAATTGGAACATGAGGATTAGCTGTAGGTTTTCTAGACTATGTCTTCAACTCATTTGATACCTTCATTGATTTCAAAGAAATTACTTAAGGCCTTAGTCACTGTTTTGCTTTTTATGTGAAACTGTTGTTCACATTATTTCTATCAATAAAATCTAATTCCCTCTAGCTGAAAAGAAATGAGTAATAATGATACTACTCAAATTTGTGCTACAAAGCAAAGCTTAACATATCACAGAACCTTCCTAGCATGTTTAGAGTTCATGGTGTTAGTGAAGATTCCAGTGATCATACTCTACATTCAGTATGATACCACTTCTCTATTCATTTTTTATCCACCATATAGAACAATCTTCGATCATACTCTACATTCAGTATGATACCACTTCTCTATTCATTTTTTATCCACCATATAGAACAATCTTCATCTCCATGGTTGAAGGAAAGAGAATAGAGTACCTAAATTATAAATAAGCATTATAGTATGTTCTATGAAGTTAGATCCGTTAAATGGCATTTAAGTCTCCCAAGTCTAAAATCTGTCTCTTACACAGAAATTTCTTCTCCATATCAGAGATACTAAGATCAGAGCCCAGAACCCAATAGCACTAAAAGCTGAGCTCAGCCATCATTCTCAACAGACCAATTAAACATACATATAACCATGAAAAGCAGAGAAAATATATTTATTTAGTGTGGCTACATGGGCAAAAGGAAAAAAGAGGCCCAGTGGTACATCCTTCAAAGCTATCTTCCTGCATCCTGATATGAGTATTTTTTCTTAATAAAAGGTAAAAGGTATGCATAACTAAACAGTCCTGATAAAGGCATAGTCTTGCTCATACTTTCAACTTTATTCAATTCTACAATGTAATATAATAACATGTCAAAACTCCACAGAATCTCTTTTCTGGGGAAAAAAATCTTCCATCACTGTATAGTCCCTGAGTTCTTTTCAGCTTTGAAAGTTTTGGGATTGCAAGACAGCAATGATTACTTTGCCCAACCTGACTTCATGCTTTAGTTCTGCCAAATTTCTCCCCTGTCTCTGAACAACATTCCTAGAGGACATCTCTGATAATCCATCTAGTGATTTGATCTCAAAATTTCCCCATCACTGGGAAAAGATCTTAACTAGATGCTCAAATCTGACTCCACAAGCAGATAAGTTTAAGTAACAGGTATCAAGGAATTGATGACAATACAGCCCATTTTGGCTAATTTTGAGCAACTAGGAAGAATAGAAAAGTAGCTGTCTACCAATAGATAAGTTTGTTGCTATTGACCTTCACATGAGCTGTTCAAGAAGTTTCTCAGAAGGAAATAAAACAAGTTTCAGAAACTTGAACCCCAAGTCTAACTGAAGTCCATTCTTATACTTTACTTCTACCTATATGGGTGACATTTTGCAATCTAAAACTCATCATTCAAGTTTTTTAACAGACAGCAACTATAGTGTTTCACAAAAGCACAACCAAGAAGGTAAATTATTTTAAAAGATTATTAGTTTGAAAATAACCATTTTATAAATGTACTCCTTAGCTGACTAATATTTAATAACTTTTAACTAGTAGAAGGCATTGTTAGGAATGCCCAGGGCTACTGTATGTTTAATTATGCTTGCTTAACAGAATAGCCATGAGGCAATTAGGAACACATGAACATAGACTTTTCAAAACTAAACCCACTAGTTTGGAAGATACCAGTATGATAAAGTGTGCTTCTAATACTTGAATAAGAAGTATATTTAGCATATATATTCCAACTGGAGAAAGTCAAGGAGAATGAAAATTGTTGAAAAAGCCAATATATATATATAATGTGTGTAATTAGTTACATATAACCCCTCTTTTGAAAACAGACATGTGAAAAAAAATAAAATAAATATTTTTATTGTCAACTGAAAAAAGCCATCTAATATTTTCTCTTCTTGAAATTATCTTTCCAGTGTGGTCTTTGCTCTACTAATCCAAATGAAAGGAATGTCATGCTAATAATCCAACCTTACAAACAATAATTAAACAAACTCCTCATAAGGAAGCAAAACACATGTATCAGCAATAAGGATTTGCACAGGAAAAGGAATGGAACCAAGCTATACATGCTCCCTAGCATTGTGGAGGATAGAGGTAGACAACCTCCATTGCAAGACAACAAACATGAATAATTCTCAAATCCTTTGTGTTCAACATGGGACACTATTATTGCACCTAAGTACATTCACCTGTGCATGTCAGCTTGTCCCTGTATTACTTATAAGAACTAGTAAATTGTAAGTGCTCTACAAATAGAAAAATACCTGCACCTGTTAAGTTGGACCCACCAAAGGCAAGAAAACTATTATCTAAATGGATGAAATAGAAGCTGAAGGATGCTCAAGGAGGTGGTCAAACCTGAGCATCTGCAAACTGAGCATCTGCAAAAAAGAAGAAACCTCATGAGGGTGTATATAAAGCCACTGCTTTTTCAAAGATTTAGAACAGTACATGAAGCCCAGAAAATTCAAGTTTTGCTATTAGAACTTTCTGGGTTTTCTTTCCAAAACATTTTAGATCATAGTTGGTCACTTACGAAATATATACTGACAGAATATATAGAAATTATACCATTATAATTATTATTTTTATTATTATTAAAATAATAATCATTACATACAATATGTCATTAGTATTGAAAATTCACTTTATACATCATCATGTGTTGTCAAATTGAGTAACTGAAGTGATACACAGGAAAAATAAGAAATTTTAAGTTTCTAGGGAATTAAATTTAAGTTTTTTACTATTATTATTCACATAATGTATAATGCTATTTGAAAAATTTGTTTATTGAATGTGTTGATGTTGTATATCTCAAATTCCAGGACAACTACTGTAAATACTACCTTAAAGAATTTCTATGGCTGGTATGATGGCTCAGTGTTCCAGCAGGTTAAGGTACCTACTCCTAAGTCTGAAGACCTAATTTCGATTCCCAAGACCCACTTGGTGAAAGGACAAAAACAACTCTGATAAGTTGTCCTCTGGTCTTCAAAAGGGCATAATGGCATCTGCTCCCCACAGATAGACAACCAGTAAATAGATAAATGAAAATAATTTAAATCATTTTTAAGTTATAATTGCTTTTAATAGGAATGTCAATTAGTATTTTAAGAAAAGCAAAAAAGAAATCTAATGCACTATTCTAAATCCAAGAATTATAAAGTATTGTCAGAATGGAACAGGATAAAACACCCAAGTTTATCTCATTTATAATAAACTGACTTTTATGTTTAAAATCATGTCAATTAAAAAAGTCCCAAACTGTCTAGAGGTAAGCCAGCACACTTATAGATATCACACTCGGCTAAAGTAGAAATTGCAGGAGAAGTTTTTACATATGTTAAATCAAATGAAGTAAAATATAAGGTATCAGCGTTTTAGTATTGCATTAATGTACAAGCAGTCTTAGATGGAAATTTATAGTAGTTAATGTTCGTCAATGTTAGAAAGCCAACTTCAGGCAGGTTCTCAGAGCTGGAGGAGGTAGAGTACTGAAAACTGATAAAATTCAAACACCCCAAGACCTAACACTCCTGAAAACAGAGCACTGGAGTATTTGAGCAGAAACTGACAGGAACGCAAGGAGAGATAGATGACTCCACTGTTGTAGCTGGAGATTTTTAACACTGCTTTATAAATGGACAGCTCCAGTAGGAAAAGAATTAGCAGTGCCATAGCAGAACCCAACGGGACCACCAATCAACTGCATGTAACTGACATCAGCAAAACACTTTATCACATGACTTCAGATTATACATGCTTTGAAAACTCACATGGAACACTAACCATGATAGACTACATTCTGGGCTACAAAACACTCCTTAACAAACTGAAAAGAGTAGAGATCATACAAGTTCTGCTTTCAGACCACAATAGAATTAAACTAGAAATCAATAACAGAAAAGCAGTGAAAAAAACCCCAACAGCCAAGAGATAAGTCAGCACACTTCTAGATAACACAAGGGGCCAAAGCAGAGATTGCAAGAGAAGTTTAAATATGTTAAATAAAATGAAATAAAATATTAGGTATCAATATTTGAGCATTGTACTGTAGCTGGAGTTTTCTCCTGTCCCACCTGGGCTATAGCCGCTCAGACTCAAACACACAGAGGCTTATATTATTTATGAACTGTATGGCATAGTGACTTAGGCTTTTTGCTAGCTAGTTCTTACATCTTAAATTAATCCATTTCAATAAATCTGTACTTTGCCACATGGTTCTTAGCCACATGGTTTGTGGCTTACTAGTACTTCATATCTTGCTTCTCCTGTTGGCGGCTAGCAGTATCCCCCTCCTCTCTGTCTTTCTCCTTCCTCTCTCTCTCTCTCTCTCTCTCTCTCTATATATATATATATAATTGATATATATATCAATTATAAATAGAAATTTTTTAAATATATATAAAATATATATTTTAAAAAGTGCTGTGGAATGTCATTCTGTATGCTGTGAATGTGTGTTGCTCTGATTGTTTGATAAATAAAATGCTGATTGGCCAGTAGTCAGGCATGAAGTATAGGTGGGATAAGCAGACAAAAAGAATTCTGGGAAGAGGAAGGGCTGAGTCAGTAGTCACCAGCCAGACACAGAGGAAGCAAGATGTGAAGGCAGAACTGAAAAAAGGTACCAAGCCACATAGCTAAACATGGATAAGAATTATGGGTTAATTTAAGTGTAAGAGTTAGTCGGTAATAAGTCTGAGCTAATGGCTGAGCAGTTATAATTAATATAAGCCTCTGTGTGTTTACTTCAGGGACTGTGGGTGAGAGATTTGTCCTGACCATAGGCCATATGGGACACAGGAAAACTTCAACTACATTGTACTAATGTACAAGCAGTCTTAGACAGAAATTTATAGTAGTAAATGCAAATGCACATATCAGGACAGAAAAACAGCTTAAAACATAACCTGCTTCTACCTTGGGAAACATGCAAAACATCAAATCTAAAGAAAGCAAAATAAAACATTAAGATGGACAATAAATCAGTAGAATTATAGTAGGAAATAAGTAGAAGAAAATCAATAAAACTAAAATGTAGTTGTCTGGGATAATCAGTAAGTTGAAACACTCTTATATCATACTGATATGGCTCTGAGGAGCTTAGGAAGTATACAGGTTCCTCATATAACTAAAGAGAGACATCCCTTCAAGTACCACTGCTATTACAGTAATGAAAAGTACTATTATGAACACCTCTGTCCCCCTATGCTACATTACCTACATAAAATGGAACAAATTACTGAGAAGCTAAATCTGAAAACATAAGTAGAAATAGACAGGTTGAGAAGGCCCATATCTACCAAAGAAATTGGAACAATAATTAATGGCAAAGTACTAAAATATTAGAAAACATAGAGCCACTGGTGAATTCTTTCAAACATTTTGGGAAGAAATTATATCAACAGAGAGAAAACTTCTTAACATATTCTACAAAGCCAGCAGTATCCTAATTCTCTATTCCAAGTGAACAAAACCACAGGTCAATATACACTTGAGGACACAGACACCAAAATTCTAAACAGAAGTTTGACAAATGAAAAGCTCAAATGAATAAATAAATTATATACCGTTTCAAGTAGGATAGTTCCCAGTTTTGAAACTCATTCACTGTAATGAAAAATTCTCATATCACATGTACAGAGAAAGTCACATGGTCATGTCAATATATGTAAAAAGATAGCAGTAGAAAATACAACATGTATCATAATAAAAATATTAAAATAAAATAATAAATAGAAAAGGCATCTTTCCAACTTGATAATGCATATTCACAAACAGAAATCCAATTAATAATCATTCATACAAAGTTTAGGATGGGAACACATGACTTTTGTGTTGAGATCAGAAACAGGGTAAGATGTCCCTTTCCAACTTAACAGAATCTGCCCAAAATTTCCAAGTAACACAGTTAGACAAGACAAAGAAGTAAAAGGCATACAGGTGGGGTAGGTGGGACAAAATCACTTTAGTTTTTAGGTAGCACTCTTACCTACATAGAAAATGTTTAAAAAAATGTTGCTGAAACTAGCAAGTATTTAGAGCAAGCTTTCAGAAGCGAAATGCAATTAACAGATGCCAGGGTTTTCCTATGGATTAACATAAAACAAGTACAATTAGAAAATAAAGGCACATTTCATTTAAGTTAGCACACTAATATGCAATACTTTGGTATAAATAAAATAATTCTAACTACTGTAGAAATAAAACCACAAATCTATGACCAAATAAAATTAATAAAAATGGAGGTGTTTCATCCTTATAGGTAAGAAGACTAAATGTGGCATATTTGTTTATCACTAGTGAGCCACAGAACCAGGGAATTTAAATAAAAATGCAGCAATTGATTTGGCAAATATAAACACAATGGACTTAAAGTTCATATGGACAAACAAAAGATTTGGCAGCCACAAAATAATGATGAGAAGAACAGAAATGAGCAAACTATCCTGATCTGGTCTTTGGCTATAAAGTTGCAGTACTCCAGATACTGTGGTAGTGACAAGTTAACAGATGAATATATCTACAGAACGCAATATACAAACAGACTAGTAACAGACCAACATAGGAGTAACTTACTGATTTTGACAGATAAGCAAAGGCTATAAAATGGGGAAAATACCTGGCAATTTTAACAAATGGTGCTGTAATATCTGAACATTCACATCAATAAAAGTAAATTTAGAGAAAGTTCTTACAGTGTTGATAAAAACTAACCCAAAGAGATCATATTTGTAAGTGTAATTAAAATATCAATGACTAGAAGATAACATAGAAGAAAACTTAGGTGTCATTGAGACTGCACAGTATCTCTGATATAATACCAAAAACCAAAGTCCACAAGAGGATCAAGCAACTAACTTGTCAGTATTTCATGAAAAAACAACCAAACAACACAGATTAAATTTAAGTTGGGCAAAGACTTGTTATGATAATCAGATAAAAACAAGACAAAATGAACTATTTAAAAAATGCCTTTCTTGTAAGGAGTTGCTTTAAAAATACACTAAGAGCTCATAAAATTCAACAAATGGAGAATTAGCAAACCCATTTGAAAATGTGCAAAAGGCAGCTGGGGGTACACCTTATCTAATGTACACCAGATCCTGACATTAGCCTTCAGTCCTGCAAAACAAAACATCAAGAAGCGTGCAAAAGCCTTACCAATCACCTCACCTAAGGAAATATCAGCTAGCAAAGATGCTTTAAAAAGAGTCACAACATCAACATAATTAGAAAATATAAAAAGAAAATAAGGGGAAGCCACTTCACATCTATTACAATGCTTACAATGACAACACTGACGAGATGGAATGTAAGCAAGAGTGTGTATCATTTACTATTGCTAAGACTGCAAAATGACACAGACAATTTGGAGAAAAATTTGGCAGTCACTTATGGATCTAAATATACATTTACCAGATGAATCAGCAACTGTATTCCTTGGTATTTCTCCAAATGAACAAATTAAAAACTATTCCCATGTGAAATCCATTACAAGGGTGTTTAGAGCTGCATTATTCATAAATAGATAAACTTTGAAACAACCAAAATGTCCTGTGATATGAGGATAGAAAAAGTGTGGTAAGTTCATACACTGCACTGTTATATAATTCTGAAGCAAAATGAATTATAAAACTATTTTGTGCTGAAAAGAAATGCACTATATTAGCAATTTGGAAGAGCTGATACGTATTAAAAAGAAACCAGTAAAAAAAAAAGGTAAATACTATGTGGACTCAAACCATGTCACATTATGGAGATACTAACTGAGCAGAGGTTCAAAGGCTTAGAGCCAAAGAAGATTTCATGGCAGTAAAATCACACTGTGTACATATAGGTTGTATATTCCAAACACAGACAACATAACAAAATATGCTGTAATTTAAAATGCCACCTGTGGGTGATACATTTGTCAATGTAGGGCTGTCATTTATATCAAATAGTACATTATTTTTCAGGATTAATCATCAAGAAGGCTGGGCCCACGTTGAGCTAGGAGACATATAATTCTATCTTCTGGCCAGCTTTGCGATCAGTCTAAGTTTATTTAATACAAGAAATTAATGTAAGAATAAATTCAGTTGTTTATCAGATGTAAATATAGTTAAAACTTGGAGGAGATCATACCCAGTGTCTTCATAGTGGATAGCAAACATGAACACATAGAATAGAAAATGTGCTTATTTCTAAAGTCAACAGCCTTCAAAAATAAATTTTTGTCAAGGTTCACCATATGTACATTGATGCAGCCAAAATACTCCTAAACATACAGGAAGATAGACACACTAGACAGGAATGCTGAGGTCAATTGCAGCAACTGACTCTGGGAGTGCCTGTCTATACTAGCTGCTTGCAATCAGAAACAGATGCAGTAATTAGCAAGACTACATTTCATCTAGAGATCCATCTGCAAGGAGTTGACCAATGGTGGCTTTTAGCATTAAATTTCTGCAAAATATTCTATGCAAGAAGTGTGTGCTTATAAATGTTGAGTATCAATCAAATATTAAGGCAAACATTGTCCTAAATACATGCATACATACACATGTATGCATAAGTGTACATATATGCGTGTTTATAATGGCATGTAAAAATCTATAATATATTATATGAAATAACACATAAAATAATATGTATATTCACATATATATGAAATAATATATAATATATAAAATATATATACTGAGAAATTAAAATATTCACAGTTAAGCCACTGTCCTCATGAATAAATTGCTGTAGATTTTTTCTCAATGTCCTGTAGAATTTCCTCTACACTCTCTGATATATATCGGATTAGCATCACAGTGCTCTATCATGTCAAGTTTTCTTCTTTATGATGTAGTGACAAATGGGCAGGTAAAGCACAGTGTGTAGATCATCTTCAGAGAGGAATTTATTTTGTATCCTCAACCTGGAAAGTAAACTCAAAATTCAAATTATCATTTCTACTATATGCATGTGCATATGGCTTTTATATAATCATGAAGTATTAGATTAGATTGGATAAGCATTCATAAATATTTAAGTGTAACATTATTTATTTATGTGTATGTTTACTGTATGATGGATTTATTAATTTATTCATGAAACACTTATGAATTGCATAGATTCCCACAGATAATATCATCATCCCACTGCAGGTGGATACCATGGAGGATGCACTTTGTAGCAGTTAGTATTAATAGACTCTGTTCATCCTAGAAGGAGAGTAGGTTTGAAACACATGAAATGATACATGACATAGAACTATCCATGTAGATTATAATACTGATTTCTTTAACATTAGCAGATGAGGCTGATGTGAACATCTGGTAAGGAATGCTCTTGCCTATGTGTTTAGTTTTTCCAGAAGTGCCATCTCTGGGTGAAGGTCTAGAGCAGTGGCTGATTTGTCCATGCTTCCTTTTTTTTATTGTTAGCCTCAAGCAACTATAATTAAAGAGAAGTCTTAAAGGGGAAGACAGAGACAGAAGGAAGGTCTAAAATCCTATAACAAGGCTCTAAAACAACTCTAATCTGCAACACAAGAAAGAAATGTAAGCATTTATTTGGACTGAGACCTTAAAGTTTCTGACTTTTGTTTTATTGTTGTAGTAAGTTAGACATAATCAGTATACATGGAAACACATATCCATTTTAAAGCATATATAAAAATGATGTATACATCAGATTTTCAGTATGATTATCCTAGGCTTCCCTAGAGTGGAAGAAAAGGAATGTGACTGTGTGTTGTGTGTTGTGTGTGTGTGTGTGTGTGTGTGTGTGTGTGTGTGTGTGTGTGTACACGCTATGTTTTAGGTAAACGGTATTCATCATGTTTTCTAGGGAAATAGAGCTGATAGAATGAACATATATTGGAAGAGGATTTATCAAAACTGCTTACATGATATAGTTCGGGTAGTCTTGAAATGTCTGTGAAGATACTGGTAAAATTGAGAACCCTGTACCTGTTCAGTCTGCAAAGCTAGATGTCTCAGCATTTCCAATCTTGCGCTGAAAGCCAGGCAGATACTTCTTTATATCTGGGCAGCCTCTGTCCAGAGGGTGTCAACCAAATTGAGGGTGAATCTTTCCTCTTCAGTCAACAAAACAAACAAACAAACAAACGACCAAAAAAGAAAAAAAAAATCACAGGGCTGTATAAATGACTTTGTGGTTAAATGCACTGGCTGTTCTTCCAGAGGATCAGGTTTCAGTTCACTAAATCCATATGGCAGCTAACTACTTCCTGTACCATAGTTTCAGAGGAGCCAACGTCTTCTACTAGAAATGCACACACTTACTGCGCATACACATATACATATAGGCAAATCATTCCTACTCATAAGACAAAAATGCATAAATCTTCAAAAGAAGAAAAAAATCCCTCACCAGTCTGACCAGAGGTTTACCTAATTTATCATATTTTCTAGGGAAAGACCTCACAAGTGTAATCAATGCTTGGTTCATGAAGGGTTCTAAAATTCACTAAGATTAAACATTCAGTAAACTTAAGCTTGTGTACCTAAGGAGAAGCTGGAACTAGATTTCTGTCATCAATTAAGTGAGATTAGTAATATCTTTCTAGGTTCTATGAGGATCTTCAATGGGGATTAAAGGTAGCAATAAAAATACAACTATATCTTGAGTTATAAAATATACAAACAATTTTCATGGCAATCAAGTGGGAATTTATAAAATATTATGTGATAAAAGATTGAAAAGCTAGTCCAAATGATTTTTTTTAAATTGCAAATACATATCTGTGAAACCAAATTTCTAAAAGTAGAAAATAATTTCAGCATTCAGAAAATATGACCCTCCCCATTTTTCCAGAGTATAGGAGTTTAAGTGAGAAATGTCCCTGATAGTCACAGAAATTTGAACATGTGGCCCCCAGTTGTGGGGCTTTTTGTGGAGGTGATAGAATACTTTTTAGGTGGTGCCTCATTGGAGGAAGTATGTCCCTGGGAAAAGGAACTATATTGCCTCTCACCACTTCCAGTTATCTATCTATCTATCTATCTATCTATCTATCTATCTATCTATCATCTAGCTTATCTGTCTATCTATCATCTGTCTGTCTATCTATCTCCCATCCATCTATCTATCTACATCTATCTACCTACATATCGAATTATTTATCTCTATTTTTTATGCCTCACTGAGAATGTGATTACCCAGCTCCCTGCTCCTTCTGCCATGACCACTCATCCCCACTATTATGAAGCCCTAGTCCACTGGAACTCTAAGCAAAAATAAACCCTTTATCTAATCCACAGAGTCAATTCTAATATTTAATGGTTAGAAATATTGAGTGTTTTTTACATTCTTTCTATGGTGACTCACAAAGATGTATTAAATCACCCAATACCTCTCTAGTTTGCATATATGATAAATTATCTCTACATATTAATTTTAAAGTATTAGAGAAAAGGATAATATTAAGCATGAAATGTATTGCACATGTTAAATTAGTTAATTTTCCCCAAAACTATTAAGATAATTTTGTATTATATTGAAAACAAATAGAATGTTTTACATTTTTACTGCCTTTTATTTTAGGGAGGAAACTCATATTACATACTTATCACTGTCATCTCCCTGTAGAGTTCCTATTAATATTAAAAGCAATTCACTTCAATATATTAACATCTCAGTGAGAATTTTTCTCATTATAATTATCACTGCCCTTGCCAATTTAAAATTTTAGCTGGGGCTGAAATTAAATGTAAGCTATTAAGAATGCAGTAAAAACAAAGTGTAAGGTAGAATACTCCTAATTAAATGGCTCATAGTGATTCAATATAGCTATATAACTTGGATATAAATATTGTATGTATGTGTACATGCCAGCATGTCTTCATGCATGTATTACATACATATACTTGTATGTACACACAAGTATATATGTGTATATATTTTATATATGTAATATATACATTTATATATTTTGAATATATGTATCACTGTTTTATTTATTTTGTTTTTAAAGTGTTCTCAAATACATTTATCAAACTTGCCCACAGAATTTCAAACATTATAGAACCTAAGGTTTCTAGGTAACTCCCTTGGAGATTCTTATTCAGTAGGTATGAGTTAATTTTAAAGATGCGTATCACTTTTTAAGTGACATAAATAATTCTGACTCACTCCTATAGATGCAACTTTAATATTTGAGTTTGAGTTTTAAAACCAAATTTACAAGTCTGGGAAGTCAAGATCATCATTTTGGCAAAATTTTGGGGACACATAATTTTCTTAACATAGATCTCTCTTTGGCCTAAATGGCATTCAATAAATCTATCATCTAAAATCATGGCTCACAGACCAGATAAACACAAGTATACTTTAAAGAAAAGAAAGAAAGAAAGAAAGAAAGAAAGAAAGAAAGAAAGAAAGGAAGGAAGGAAGGAAGGAAGGAAGGAAGAAAGGAAGGAAGGAAGGAGCAGCTGACACAAATATATCCACTGATTTTGTTTTTGTTATCAATTGAATTTAAAATAATTCCAAGTGTTAGAGAAAAATGTAATTCAGGGAAGTTTTTTCCAGAACATACATGATAAATATTTATATATTTCATTTTTAAATTGTTGCCCAATTAATCATTTTAATTTTGGGGAACTTTATGTAACATAAAGCTTTGGGAAGGATTAGCTGTAGCATTATACCCCGCCTAAGGAGCTTGATTACACTTACATATTTTTTAACTCTGAAAATTATGCAGCATATGAAATAACTCACTCAATTTGAAAAAAATGAGTAGCACAGTTAATAGTTTTATTAAATTTGTATATGCTAGACACTAATTTATATATTTGCATATATATAAACTCTGGGCAGGCATCGGACCTACATTTCCTCAAGAGAGATCCAATCTGTATTTGTGTCACAAATATATAGACTAGGAGGCCCTATTGACCAGAGTTTTGTCCATTGCAACTTTGCATTTTTACATGTAGGTATTTTGTTGTGGGAATAGCACATGTGGATAGATTACTGAGGCTGTTTATTCTCTCCTTTCATCTTGTAGATTCTAGAAATCAAACTTGTCTTCAGGCTTGAGAGCAACCAACTTCACATGATGTGTCATCTTGCCATTCCTACAATCATTTAAAAATACGTTTTCAGATATGATAAAAACAAATTTCCAAGTCACCAACTGCCACTTTGCAATTGCTGGCTTAAAACCATTGAACGTCATGATAGAGTCATAGAAATCAAATATACGTTCCTATTTAAAACAACAAAATTGTGTAGAAATCACCATTGGGAAAACTGGACCTCCAGCAATAGCCTTAGTGATAACTGCCCAAAAGGAAGTCAGTGAGAAAGTCCTTGTGATGGTGCTGTGTTTGCGGCTTAGAGGACCTCCCATCTACTTACCATAGAGGAATAGTTTAGGGGAACTCCGTAGAAACAATCTAAACAAACCCCAAACTTGTGGTTCTCTGAGTTGGGAAGAAAGGAGTTACTGTCTGGTAGCCAAACTAGCTGAAGTTAATACCCCAACAGTAAGAAAGAAAGATGGACATACAGAGAGACCTCTGAAGAAGTGCTAAGATTCCTATAAAAAGACTAAATGAAGGCATCTAGAAGGTGCTGGGTACAGAAAACATGCCATTTTTCTCCATTTAGGTGACATCCCCAAGAACCATGGGGTAGAATTTACAAAAGTGCTTTGCCTAGAAGCAGGAGGAATTAGCTCTTACTTGGATATGACTCTGATTTATCACAGCAAATCTTAGAAGCAAAATCTCAAAGGTTCTAACTGTTCTATAATTGAACTAAAATATTCCCCATTAAACAAGTTAAACTCAAAATGTGTCATATCATAAAATAGGACAGGTATGTTTTTAGCATGTGCACAATGAGGAGAACATCACACAATGAGCACTAACATGGGATAACAGAAGTTATGAGTAGCAAGCAAAGGCATTCAATCAGTATTTACACTGTTTGTAGTAGTCTATGTATTTCAAATGATTTGTTGATTGAAAAAAGGCACCAGATTTTAAATTTAAATATTAAAAGTGCAGTGTTTCAGGTATAAACTACAGTAGATATTGTTAATAACCCATTTGATATTTTAGGAGTTGAAAATAGTGAACTTGAAGTTATAAAAATAAAAGTTATTATAAAGCAAAACATGGAGAGAAAAACATAAAAGGAAGGAGACACTCATAAAAACCAGCAGCAGTTTATTGTATCACAAGTGAATAATCAACGTAAATGGAGAGCTATGAAAAGTGGGGAGAGAACATGGGGGAAAATTCTGAAGAGAATACCACATCAAAAACTCAAAATTTAACAAAAAAATTGGTCTATGAAATTAAGTTGTTATTACAAACATAAAGAAAAATACATAACACTTCAGCACAACCAAGTGCTGAAAAAGAAATCAGAAAAAGAAATTCTCAGAAGTCACAGAGAAAAAGATACATCATTTAGGGGAAGAGAGAGAATTTTGAGAATAGTCTTCTTGTAGAAGATATTCTATCAAGAAAGTAAGTAGAATCCCATTTAAAATAATGAAAGAAAAAATTGCTATAACCTTCGCTTTCCATGAGCCTTGAAAATATACTTTTAAAAGATGACATAAGAGTCCTTCAGAAAAAGTGCTCAAATAACTCATAGAAAACAAACCTATGACTCAAAGGAAAAAAAAAAAAGAAAGAAGAGACAATCATTTCAGCAAGAGGAAAAGGTAAATATTTGGAAATATAAGTTTATAAAAGTAGAAATTGTAACAGAAGGGAGATATTGTGAGTTTTTTTTATTATTTGCCTAACAGTGAAAGCTAATTTATTGTTAAATCCATAATATAATTTTAAAACTTAGCATGATGTTTATACATATGCAAAGGTAAATATGTGTTATAGTGTTTTTACAGAGAAAATGAATTAAATTTTTCTAAGAGTGGTGTAGTTAGGTAAATCGAGTATTCTCTATTAAGATAAATAAATAAATTTTAATTCCTATAATAGCCAATGATGCATCAGAATATTTTCCGCTAGTATGCCAAAAATGGAGCTAGATTATTTAAATTTTTAATCATTTTTAATGAATGTTGAAAAGGAGCCTACTAGATGGGAAATATAAGAAACCTAAAACAGGCTGAGAAAGTTAAATCTAGACACTGTGATAATAATTTTAAATATTAATAGACCATGCATATCAATTGAAGAATAGAAATTATTCAAAGTATATAAAAACAAGAACAGATTCTCTGCAGGCAATAGGGGATAAATTCAGATGTAAAATCATAAAATATTAATAGAAAAATTATGTAAGATATGTTATTTTAATTATAAATAGTTAAAAGCAAATCTGACTGTGTATATTAATATCATATGTGAAATATATTAATATTAGAGCTAAGAACCTTGCTAGGGGCAAAAGACCTTTTCATAATTATAAAAGGGTCAAGTCACCCAGGTATTATAATCTATATAAATATTTATTTTCCAGAATCAAGGAAGCAAAAGCTGAGAATATCAGGAAGAAACAGAAATCCATAGTTATTGGTAAAGATTTAATTACTTCCTCTCTTAATTATTGATTCATGTATCAGAGAGAACACAGTGTTTTAAAATGACCGCCAACCCCACTTGACTTGAGATTTTTAGAACAGTCTTCTTACAAGTTATTGGTAGGGAGCCCCCAGGGGTCTTCAAACCAACACAACTTATTGCCCTTACTCCTTCCTTACCTGCCATATCTACATCATAAGGCAGCATTGCTAAAGACACCTGGCTATAGGATGCCAAGAAATCAGTTGCAAACTGACAGAGAGACTTTCTCATTTGCTAGCTTTATAGTGTTGGCAGGTGCTATGTAGGCTGCTGGGGGAGAAATGACTTCAGTGATCTTCCCAGTGTTTGTCCCTGATGCTGCAATAGTGACCTGACAGGCCAGTGCCACAATATGCACACTGGTGCAATAAGAGCAAGGCTATTTAAGGGGTAACTATCTACATTCTGATTAGATTGCAGTCTGATCCACAGAGGGGAGTTTCATGTCTGGTACTATCCTGCTCATAAACCTATGTCAGGGAAGATCTTAGAGTAGAAACTACTATTATTATTTTGCTAAATTGTCACACTGTCAACGTACCTTTTACATATTAGGTTTATAACCGTAGAACAGGCCTGCTCTCAGCCTTGGTCAGAGAAGCAAATGGATAGTAGTCAATGGAAATATGTATATAACAGGTCAAAGCACTAAGAATAAGAGGCTGAGTGCTCAGCCATTAAAAAGCACAAACATATTTTCTTCCTGACAGATGGTTTCCTTAATCAGTAGAAATATATTCTTTATTTCTTCTTAGTAGTTCAAACTTGAAGTCTATTTTGAACACCTATGTAGTCAATATTACATCTAGTTTGAAGATCAGAAAACTGATGCTCGCTCATTTCTTGTTTCTGTTTGCTTGGAATGCTGTTTCCAACTTTTTACCCTAATACACTTGTCTGAGAGCACCTTGCATTACACTTGTGGTCATAATTGGAGATCTGCGCACTATCTGTATTCAGACTGGCATCTCTTTCTCTGTAATTGGTAAGGTTTTTTTTTCTCTGATTTTATGTAAAGTATCTTTACATGGGTTAAACTCACTAGGAAAATGGAGAAAGGGAATATTTTACACTATAATCAACTTTTAATGACCAACTGGCAGTATACAATGTCTTGTGTGTCCAAATCTGAGTTTGTTGAACTTCAAAGTTGTTTACATTAATATGTTTTATCAGATGAGGAGTTTTTATTATTGGTTCTTTCTTAGGATTTTTTTTTCTATCTTTTATTATCCAATTCCTAATATATACAAATAGTACATTTAATAATTTCAACAGTTACTGAGGCAATATTTACTTTTTTCTTATGCTTTCTATTTTTAGATGGTTTATTACATATCTTCTATGTCATTATTCATCCCTGCCAGTCAAAATTCTACTGCTGTGTGCTCTCCTGAATTTCCCATTTCTGTTGCTGTTCTTTTTAACTGCAGATTTTCCATTTCTTGCTAAAAGTAATATTTCTTTTAATACGCTGTATTTCAGGAAACATTATCATCATAGCTTCTATTGTCATTATTTATATTTTTATTTATAACAGTATTTGATAACCTGGTCCTGTTTAAATTTATTTATTTCATTAATTAAAATATAAGTATATCATTCTAATGCCTGCCAGATTTAGTTTTTACTTCTCTCCTTCTTTTTTCTTTTTGTGAGCCACGTTTTCTTCCTTCTACACTTTTTGTTTGTTTGTTTGTTTTTTTGTTGTTTTTTGTTTTGTTTTGTTTTTGACACATGATTTCTCTGTGTACTTTTGGTGCCTGTCCTGGATCTCGTTCTATAGACAAGGCTGGCCTCGAACTCACAGAGATCCGCCTGGCTCTGCCTGCCGAGTGCTGGGATTAAAGGTGAGTGCCACCACCACCCGGCCTTCCTTCTACTCTTTATCTTCTTTACTATTACATCTCCCACTTCCTTTGCTTTCCCCTTCTTTACCAATATAAAACAGAATGTATAAGAACACTAAGTGAACTCACTGGGTTTAAAAATTAGTATGTGAACTTGTTTGTAAAATGTGGTAGGGATTGAGTATTATCAAAACACATTATATCAGTTTATGAAATTCTCAAACAATAGAAAAGGCTGAACATTTAAGATAGTACATTGAAGTGATCTAAGGAATGTCCACAATATCTACTGTTATTGTTTGCATATTCATTTGTTTAATTACCTGGGTAGACTGTTGCAATGGCCGTGGCTTTGATGACTCCTTATAGCATATAGAATATAGCCATGTTCGTAGTCACTATGATTTTGCTCTCCCTATTGCATGTAAATGATTTCAGCTCATCTGTCCTCAATACTCTATCTTCTCTCTATTAAGATTCAAATTGGTGAACTAGTAAGAATGCTCAATAGAAAAAAGGCATTTGCTGCCAAGCCTGACAATCCATGTTCCATCACTGGGACTCATATAATACAAGGACAGAACTAACTCCTGCATGAGGTCTCCTGACCTACACGTCTACACTGTGGCACTGCCCCCACATAAATTAGTCAAACAAACAAATAAATAAATGAATAAGAAAAAATATTCAAGCATGCTTGTCTAACATTAATGATGACTTGTGTGCAATGCCCAGCACTGCACTAAAAGTTGATTTTCCTCTATCAGGATCACATAAAACTGTTGGCTTCCACTGACAGCTGGTTCACCATCACAATATTTGTTTGTGAAGGATTTGTGCTCTATCTAGTGACTTATGATTTATTTCTATGATATGCTGATGATGCAATATTAGGCTTTTTTTTTTCCTGGCTAGGTATGTAGGGGTGTTAGGTGTCTTTTCTGTAATAGCATGGGAAAATCAACTATTCAACAGCCTGATTCTATTAGATCCACACTGTATTTCAGGAGCGTACTTGTTGACTTTTCCCCACATTAGGAGGACTCATCAAGTCTCTCTGTTACAACTTCACCTTCTCACAGGTTATTGTTTCACACACTGCTGTCATTGCGGAACTAGTACCCCTTAAGTGTTTCTCACTGGATCTTCATGTCTTATAACAACACTCTTTGGACTTTAATATCTCCCTGCTGTGTTCCAATTAAAGCCATTCCCTCAGGGTGAGCACTATACAAAACTTTCTACAAGCTGCCTCTCTTTGTAGACACTCTGCCAACTCTTTGGAACTGGGAATAGGAACAGCAGCTTACTTCTCCCACAGTGAGGCCTTTCTGTGTGAGTGGGAATTTATAAGGATACTAGTCCCTCTCCTCTAGATTTGGTCTTCTTATGGGCAGCTCTGCCCTGTGAATGCAATGTCAACCAGGACACAAAGCACCAACACTTTGGATAGCTGCACATAGACTAAGATTATACATTACAGGTTATAGATGCTCGCTGTTTTTTACAGACATTTGGGGAATGATAGTAATTTTTTTCATGTGCCATATGTTCTTAAAACAATCTCCAGAGACATTTAAAATTGGGTAAATATCATCTAAAATTAATTTTTCTGCAACAATGATTGCTTCACTCAGATTGAGAAGATCTAGAGCATTTCATATATGGAGCCTACAGCCTTTGTATAAGGTGGTATACACTGAATTGTTTTTTTTCCCCCTTGAGGATTAAACAAAACCTCCTCTTAGTACAGAGGTGAAGAATAAAGCACAGAAACTATCTTCAATCTTAACCTCAAATTTGAGACACTTCCCAAATGCGAGTTGTTTGTCTCCATCTAACATTAAGTTAGTTATCAATGCTTTAGCCTCTTTTACTATGTTCCTCTATTTCCTACAGTCAAACAACTTTCTTACTAGAAACAATATTGCTGAGACTTCAGTGATGATGAAAAGTCCAGCCCAGAGAACGCTTGTGTCCAAATCCCAATGCAATAAAGTGTTTGGGTGAACCTAGAAAAAAATATGCAGAGGATGAGTACAAAAGATGGTGATATTAAAGTAGCTAAACTATTGTCAATGATTCAAGAAAGCTTTCCAATTAATTCTATTCTAATTTTATTAGGAATTTTGATTTCTCCCAAAAGCAGGAATACAGTAGAGTTTATGAGCTAGCTGAAAACTGATTCTACTGCCTCACTGTGAATGTCACTTAACCACAGATTTCAGATCTTAATTTTTAGTTCTTATGGAATTTTTAATTTTCATTAAAGTGGAATTAGCTGCCCCACACCATCTGAATTCTCTGAAACAAAGTACTATCATTACAGTAAAGAGAACAACACTTGCTGGGCGGTGGTGGTGCACGCCTTTAATCCCAGCACTCGGGAGGCAGAGGCAGGCGGATCTCTGTGAGTTCGAGGCCAGCCTGGGCTACCAAGTGAGTCCCAGGAAAGGCGCAAAGCTACACAGAGAAACCCTGTCTTGAAAAAACAAAAACAAAAAAAAAAAACAAAAAACAGAACAACACTTGTTTTATATGGAGAACAGGAAAACAAAAAGAAAAGCAAGACTAACATTTTTCAAGACTGTATCACAGAGAGTAGAGACAGAGCATCATCTCACTGTCTCTAATGGAAGTAAATATGAAATATTGTGAATTCTTCAGCTTCAGAGAGATGGGGAATTTTCGATGCTACTTTTAATAGCTGTTAATCTCTTTAAAAATTAAGAGGATACACAAAATACGGTATACTGTCCCAGTTACAGTGGTTGTGAACCATCTGTGTCTGACGTATTTCCGTTTAATTATATTGTATACTGTCCTAGTTATGGTGGTTGTGAACTATCTGTGTTTGACGTATTTCCATTTAATTCTATTGTATATTGTCCCAGTTACAGTGGTTGTGAACCGTCTGTGTCTGACATATTTCCATTTAATTCTTTCAAATGAACTCAGCAACTGTCCCATCAGTTCATTGTGTAAATATTGAAGTTAAGTTTAAAATAGCTAATAAATAATGCATATCTTCTTGCTTTCTAGCTACATCTCTTTTGCTTATCAAACTCTTACTGTATTGTCTCCTCCAAAGTTCTTTTCAAAGTCAACAATTATATGAACATAATGCGAAAGCATATTAGGAAAAAATCATCATACCTCTTTAAATGATAACACTTGAATGTAAAATTAATTTAAATATATGAATACTAAAATACTACTATGAAATTTGTATAAACATTCGAATGAAATTGATTCACTGAAAGTGAAATTATCATCAAATAAACATATCAACAAAAAATGTCATATGAACATCTAGGCTGTGTTGATTTCTGACCCTAGAGTCCATGTGGATTTATTTCATGTTTATGTTTTTGTGTAGTCATGAATGGATAATGAAAATGTGGTATATTTATACAATACAATGTCATTCAGCTACTAAGATATCAAATTATGAAATTTGTAGATAGCTGGATGGAACTAGAAACAATCATTCTGACTGAGGTAACCCAGACCAAAAAAACAAATGTTGCATGTTTTCTCCTACCCTTGGAAGTTCGCTTTGAATCTGCCATTGGATCTATAGGCATGTGTGTTACATTTGCAATGCCTATAAAATAAGGAAGTTACAAAGAGGCCATAAGAAGAGAAATGTTATTAAAGGTTTAGATGGAGTAACGGAGCAAGAAGGGTTAAATTGTTTTGGGGAGTAGAGGGAGTGTGGGGAGAGATAAATAATACTTGGGAACATTTCAAACAGTCTTATGGAAAACTTCTACTGCAGGCTTCCTAAAACATGCATGTTCCATATATCCATGTGTGTGCCTGTGTGTGGGTGAGTGTGTGTGTATGCGTGTGTGTGGGTGAGTGTGTGTGTGTGTGTGTGTGTGTGTGTATTTGGGGTGGAAAAAGTTATGACGGTGTTACTGTATAACAAGGCAAAAATGTCCCTATAAGACATCACAGTCTAACAAATAATGTCAGGAATAGATTAGGTTAGTTCTTTCAGAGTAGTTGGTCAGTGAAATCCCACAGACCTCCAAACATTATATACCACTGCCATTTCACTTTGTTATGAAGCTGAAGACACCAAAACATTTAGGTAATAGAACATGGAGAAATCAAGATCATACTGATCCGGTAGCTTCATCCTCACATGCTAGCTTTCAGAGTGCTGGAAAGCATGTGGTCAGCAACTGGAGGAGAAAAATAATCACCAGTCAGATTCATCCATTAATAATAATGAGAGTATTGGCAGCCACAGCACTGATACAATTGTGGCAGGAACGTCAGGAACAACGTTATCACTGCTTTTTAAGCCCCACTTCACAAGATGAAACCGATTCCTGCACCATTACTGGGCCAACAACTTGTAATTAGAAAGATCATAGGTGTTAGGGGAGAACCTACTACAATTAGTTCGCTAAACAGACATAGTATTACACTAACTACTAACGACTTACCTTTATACCCATAGATCAATACATAATAGAAATATTTTGTTTGCAGTAAATGGTAATCAGCACAATCCACTAAAGTATAGGGAATAAGAGGCAGCAAAATACTCATCTTTAAATGTAAATAAATATATATGGTGCCACTCTGTCTCAGGGTTCAGGGATCATTGTGGAAACAGGGGCAGGACGACTATAAGAGCCAGAGGAAATGGACAACTACAAGGAATTCTTTTGGAAACAGTAGGGCAGGTGCACATATAAACTCACAGGGGATGTGACAGTATGCAAAAAGGCTGTGGAAGCTCGAGCAAGACCAAATACCAACATGTACAGGGGAGCTGAGCATAAACTCCCATGCTGTGTGTAGAGCTATTGGCAATTGTTAGCAACTGATACTGGGGAAGACAGTTTTACTCTAAGAGCGTAACCCCTGGTAAGTTGATCAAGTGCCAGTGGAAGGCCATACATCCAATAATACTTGGGAAGGACAAATTTGTTTGGGTGAATTTTAAAAACAAACAAACAGAAAAAAACAGACAAATTTTGATGAGTGGAGAATGAGATTGGATCTGGGAAGAGTTGGAGGAAGAGAATATAGTCAAAACATATTGCACAAAACTCTCACAGAACTAATAAAAGTAATGAATAAACAAATAAGCTCATGTGAATGTGAAAATATTAGATGAGGTAACAATTCTAAATTTTCAAAATTTAGCAGTAAATTAAAAATTTGAGTTAGACACTAACATTTGAGTAATAAAACTATTGTCAGGCAGAAAGTATGGTCTTTATCACTACTGCTTTGTAGAGGAGAAGATTTAGAAATCAAACTATAATACTAAAACTTATTTTAATAAATTAAAATTTCATCTGAAATTAATTTGAATAGACAATTATTTAAATACTCTCTTTTAATCTAAGTATGTTAAGATGTTCCATGAACTGACATTACTTTTCTATGCTTAGTTGCTATTGCTCTTTGAAGTAAAGAGTGCTGTTGAAAATACATGAGTCCTCAGATTGTCAGAGAAATATTAGCTTCAAGGTTAAAAATCAAATCTAAAACTACCCTCAACCCTACAGACCAGAGATTATTCCTAACCTTTCAAATTAATCATCACATACATGCTATTTTCTAATCTTGTTAAACACATTAAGGGGATCCTTTCTCATTTGTGTAATATTATAATATGAGAAACATTTCATTAAGAATTGAAAGATGATGGCATCTTGCTAAAGGTTATACATCATTTTCTTTTCACAAACATTTTCCATGAATATTAAAAATTGATAAAATAAATCACTATATTACAGAGAACTGAATTACATATGTCTATCATCAGTAAAGCATGAAGACCAATATTGTGTTACTAGACACAAACTTGATCACACACACACAGAGACACACAGACACACACATACACACACTCACGTATACATACACACCAGAGTAATTTTGTACTTAAAGAAGAACAATGTGTTTTGATCATTTTGGGCTGAGAGGATGGTTGAGATAGGGTCTTGCTGGGACACCCTGTGTAAATCAGGTTGGCTTCGAACTCCTTCCTTCTCATTGCTGTGATTAAATTCTTGTGCCCCAATACCCATAGAATAATGTGTTTCAAGAAGATTTTTGTTGAGTTTTGAAACTTCATGCTGATCACAATTCATTCATTTTGTTTTCTTTTCTAGTGTGATCAATAACCTTTGTTTGCTGTTGACAAATCTCTGCAGTATATTCTTCGATATTGTTTCCCTTGGTTTGTTCATAGCTTCTTGCATAATCAAGTTTCTTCTCACGCCCTAAATTTGCCTCATCCCTTTTCTGCTGCCTAAAAATAGCCTCAGGACATTTTAAGTTCTAAATATACAGAAATCTCCAGTAAGTCAGTGGCTCATCAGCCACATTCCTTTTTAATGTCTGCTCATAAAGCCTGAACCTCCCACCATTGTTCCAAGAATTGCTTAATGAATTAGCACACTCTTTTCCAAGAATGTTTATAGAGATCCTTATGGAGTGCTAATATGTTCCACAAACATGTCCTTTATCACAGTTAAAGGCCAGGTTTCTCTCTGCTGTAGGCCTCTCTCTGCTTCTCTGCTTCTGCAGCCTGTCACCTACTCCTACTCTGTGTTGATTCTGGATTTTCCCAGGCTTTAGTGGCTCTCCTTTTTATTTCTTTGGCTCAAGTATAGATACAGAATCTCTTATTCTCTGCACACTGAAAAATCAAAAGCTAGGCTGTACAACACAGTTTATGAAATCTAATTGACTTAAAAAATGAGTAATTATAGATTAACTTAAACTAGTCTATTAGAAGTTCTACTCTCTATCCTTTCTGGACAAACGGGACACAAGGAAAGCGACCACTGTACTCTGCCAAGACAGGGTAAGATGGTCTTTCAGAATTCCTGCTTCTGAAAATGGTCTGTCAGATACTTTAGGCCTGTAGCCAATTTGAATGCACCAACTATGCTGAGAAACATTAGGTGACTTTCCAGGCTACCAGCTGTCTCGGTCTACTCTTGCAAGATTCCCGAAAGTTGCTTGCATCCATCTACCATTTTTCAGGTACCATTATATTCCTTCTCAGGTCTTTGATGGGATTGAAGACTAGCAGTTATAGTTACAACTTAATAGATAGAACATATTAAGTATTAGATTCAGGTTCTTTAGTATAGGACACCTTTTGGAATGATCTTTGTAACATGCCATTTACCTATACTCTATACTTCTCTGGATTTTAGTATGTGTTTCTTGCTTGATATTGTTTGCATTGGTTGTAGTTCCATCTTATCTAGGTCATTATCCCTCATTATTCCTGGACAATATTTGATAACCATTCCTTTGTATATAGTCTTGTATTAGGTTAGAACTTTCTTATTTAGACAAAAAGGGGGAGATGTAGTGGGTAGCCATTCCAGCTTTGATCTGGAAGTTCCAACCCCCATTGAGACTTTGGCAACTGTCACACCTACAAGGCAGGGCCAAGGGAGGCTCCTGGGGACCCAAGATCTGGATCGGTGAGCGCGCTCTCCGTTCCAGGACCCTGGATGGTGGAGGTGGGACAAGCAGAGCTCCAGAGAACACTGCTGGACTGCAATACACCTTCCCCAGACCCTACGACCTACCTATCCCTTAATTTGTAAGTTACGCCATTAAATAAATCTCCTTTTAACTATGTGGAGTGGCCTTAATAATTTCACCAATACCCAAGTATGTTATAAAGTTCCAATAATAGGTGCCCATAGATGGGGTTCCTGGTCTGTTTGTCTCATTAAGATCAGTACCCTATGTTATGATTGAGCTGTGATTCAAGTCTATGTGCTGCTAATGCCAATGATTTCTCCATTCAGAAACAGAAGAGTCCCTGCATGCTTCTCCACTCAGGATCTGCCTTTCAGTGTACTTCCAAAATGTTCCCTATGTACAACGGCAATGTCTCTACTTCCAGAGAAAACTGCAGCAGCTTCCTTAGGTGTCACTTCTATGAGTTACAACATGATCATTAAATTTTCATTTTATTTACTATGATCATGGACATTGTAATTAATAAGATAAAACTTAGAAAATACTGGTCTGTCTGATGACTCAAAAGCCAATTACAAGACACTAAAATAATTCTTGGTATCTCTGAGTGTTAGTATATTTCTACCAATAAAATGGTGAGTATGAAAATTCAACACAGTAAATGAAAAAGGCCAGTTATCCTGAACAACCAGGATGATTCTCTTTTGAATAACACAGCAAAGACCTTGAAACCACTGTGGTTCCACTGTCTTTAAAATCCTCTACAACCACAGCAACAACAACAACAAAGTCAAGCAAACAAACAAACCAAAAACAAACTTTAAAAAAAGCTAGGTTTCACTACCCTGTGAAAAATAATCATTGGAGCTACCACACACATGGTTATTCAAAAAATTTCTAAGGTACTTAGCTGTGAGAATCTTTGCTAGTTGGTGGATGTGACAATAAACAAAGATGCTCACCCTACTCTGGTTCATACTTTACGGCTGGGCAGCAACATGCAAAGTTGCAAATTCTACAGCTCCTTAGAACACATCACATAGTCTCAGGGAGAAGAAGAAAAGGGAAACTAGGGTATCAAAGGGTGGCTTTTATTTATTATTGGGGGGGGCGGATATTTGATTTTTACTTCCATGTCACAATTCATCACTGAGGGAAATCAGGGAAGAAACTCAAAGTGGGAGCAGAGACAGAAACCATGAAGAAAGGCTGCTTCAGAAGCCTGTGTATACTTTGAATTAGATTGAATCCAATATATCCTATGTATGCTTTCTCAAGGGAATTTTTTCAAAGATATGTTATTAGATATGACAGTCTGTTTCAGGGCTTTTCCCTCTGAATGGAAACAGTCCATCCTGGAGGAAGGCTCCTTATGGCTCAGGGAGTAAGCAAAACTCAAAAAGCTACAAAAGTTCCTGAAACTTACAAGATTCATCAGGCCTTTCCTCCAGCTAACACAACATTAGTGATTGGTGGAGTGAGGAGAGTGTCCAACCTAATGAGTTGCCTGTTAAAGGAGACTGGAGATACAGATATTTATTAACTAGGATTTGGACACAGCCATCAAGGCAGGAAAGTGACAAGAAAGCATATGAAAGAGGACCTAAGGGAACCTTGGGACTGTTGAGCATTAAAGATGTGAGAGGACTGAAGGGCAGGCAGTGACACTGATCTAGGAAGAGATCCAGAAGGCAGAGACATCCTGCATTGAAGAAAAGCCAGTTTATCAAGGGCTAGGGGAGGTGCCAGCACTGCTGACAATTTGAGTACTAAAAAATCTACCATTGTTTTAAGCTAACTAGATGTCTGTATTGAACTTAACAAGAGTAAATGTTAACACAGCAGACAAAAGACTCTAAGCAGAAATTAAAGGGATGAACTGGTTGGCGCAACCATAACCATTTTCTAGCAAAGAAACAATTACCTCTACATAATTCCTCAAAGCAAAATAATGTCTAGAAGCAAAACAGTCTGCAAATAAAACAGAAAAAAAACACATCCCGATTAAGCTTCTCCTTTGAGGGGTGGGGTGTGAAACTATCTTTTAAACTTTGTTTTATATAGCATTGTATTGTTGACAATCCACACCCCTTTTCCTATTGCAAAAGGATGGCAGTACTTCACATTTATTTAAATGCATGATTTTTGGTCTGTGATTATGTCAAAAAACAATAGCTAACTTAATAGAAAATACAAACTTCTGTTTGTAAAGCCATAAACCTTACATCATGGACTATGTAATAATCTGTTCTCATAAAACACGCAGAATTTTTGTCAGGATTCAGTCACTATTAACTTTTCCTGAAACCTGAGTCATCTGCTAGTCACAAACACTACTGCTTCCCTCCATCCCAGAAGCTAATGTTGAGAAGTAGTGGCAGTATGTAGTACTAGAGACAGTGAATTACTGAGATGTCGGGTCCCCATGGTTGGGGTTCGATGAAGATACACCTAAAACAGCAGAGCTAGAGGATGGAGGGCCAACAAGCCCGAGCTACATCTAAAATAGCAGAGATAGAGGACAAAGAGGAACCAAGGCTGAGCTACATCTAAAACAGCAGAGCTAGAGGATGGAGGGCCAACAAGCCTGAGCTGCATCTAAAACAGCAGAGATAGAGGACAGAGAGGCACCAAAGCTGAGCTATATCTAAAACAGCAGAAGCAAAGGACGGTGGAGCACCAAGGCTGAGCTGGAGGCCACTGTGAAAAATGAAAGAGTGTAAAGGCCCCCACAAACTTAAAGCACATCTGGCTGACGCTGACATGAAATTGAGTATGAACAATAG
The DNA here is from genome assembly GCF_949786415.1 of Peromyscus eremicus. Classification (NCBI taxonomy): domain Eukaryota; kingdom Metazoa; phylum Chordata; class Mammalia; order Rodentia; family Cricetidae; genus Peromyscus; species Peromyscus eremicus. The sequence goes on along the minus strand of NC_081417.1, from coordinate 51,390,418 downwards.
GACTGAATTCTTCACATGCTGAAAACATATAAGATGATTAAGCACACTGGGAGGAAAGTGTGTAGGAGCTGTCCTGAGAACGGTTTCTAGCCAGGAGCAGGCAGCAAGAAGACACATGTGGAAAATTGCATTAGATTCATTTTAGATCTTTCATTCAAAAACTAGTTGCTTATCAGGTAAGCTTTGTGCTATACACCGGATATCATTGTGGATCGGGCAGAAATAATAAGCCAATAAATATTTATGTTACCTACTACACGTTACAGATACATGATCAATAAATCGTGGCTCTGACTTTGAGAAAGTTATACTCTGAGGGGAGGGTGGTAAGTGTAATTTAAGTAAAAGAGAAAGGGAAACAAAACAGGCAGACAATGAGGCAATTTTTAGGCACATGGGAAATGAATGGACACCTGGGAAATTTCTTTCACAAGAAAACAAAGAGCCAAATACACCAGGACATTTTTTTTTTTGTAGGGCTTTGTATAACAGAAAGTTTCTAGGTAGTCTTTGTTAGAGAAGGTAGGAAACCGGAAAGACCAAAGAATTTTGGAATGCCTTACTCTCCTGTGCTCATCTGGGCAGGTGAGGGTCTGACGTGTACGTAAGGCTGCCCTAGCTTCCCTGTCAGGGAAAATAAAGGAGAGAAAGTAACCACACACAGAGACAGTCAGGCACACAGACACGACAGAAACAATTACACAGTTAACTAATGATAATTGCAAAAAAGACACAGATTCATACAATGCGAAATCCCACAGGTGAAACCTAGAATGGCATACTGAAGCCAGAACATTTCTTAGGATAATTAAACAATCTTCTCGGGTTTCTAAAGACTGTAGTCATTTCTCATTTACACGATGATTCCAGCCGTGGGAGTCGTCCAAACAATCATGGGATTTCTCAAATGCTAAACACTGGACAGCTCCAGTATTCACGCAGTTCTTTAAAGGTCCAGGGATACTTCGACCTGAGAACTTTTGTCCAGTAGCACCTGGCTTGCCTGTTGATGCTGACACTAGACCACTTCAGCATGTACTCTTTCGGAGAGCCTCTAACCAAAATCAGACTTAAAAATTCCTGATATTAAGTGGCTCAAGTTCAATACCACAAACATATTTTAGAGGTACACAAAAACTAGATAAACAGCAGTTTTAAATGTGAACCAAATCTTCAGGATATGCCTTAAACCCCACTGGCCAGACATGGTAAGTTAGAGAACTAGAATCTGAACAGCAAACTCACTGCTCTCTCCTCATCCTCTCCCAGCCTGGTTTGAATGGATTCTTGAGAGGCAAGACAAATCAGCAGATTGTCTGAAACTGTCTAAAAATAAATCTTTGATAAATATATTACACATGGGTGTCTAAATTTCTTTTGAGCTTGCTGTGCATGGAGAGATTTATTTTCTCTCTTGAAGGGACATTGTATAAAACATGATGTGGTTGATAAGTAGTTGATGTAATGACAACAGCAATAATAATAGCAAAATGTAAAGACTCTGGGACTGAGGAAATGGCTCAGGAACACAATTGCCAGGCAAGAATGATGAGCTGAGTTCAGATCCCTACCACCCAACTAACACCCAGGCATTATGATGGTACACGCCTGTCTTCACAGCACTTGGGAATAGGGCATGTGGTAGATAGGCAGATCCCTAGGTCTTGCTAATCAGCAAGCCAAGCTTTGTTTGTGCTCTAAGCAACAAATCACACCCAAACACCTATTTTTCACAGAGAGATCCTTCATTAAGCAGGGAAGAAAAGTTAAAGTGATAGCTTTCTGACTCAGGCAGAAAAACAGCAGCAAATGACCTTGAAAGTGTAAATTTCTTTTTGTTTGTTTGTTTGTTTTGCTTTTTCAAGACAGACTTCTCTGTGTAGCTTTGTGCCTTTTCCGGAACTCACTCTGTAACCCAGACTGACCTCAAAACTCAGAGAGATCCACCTGACTCTGCCTCCTGAGTGCTGAGATTAAAGGTGTACTCCACCACCGCCCAGCCAAATATTAAATTTTTATTAATGCATTCGGTTAATGTGCACCTAATCAAACTCTGTTAATGTCAAGAAGAGAAAGTGGACTTAATACAACCAGATGTTTCTGAAACATCTTCTCTTGACTGAATGAATGAAGTGAACTAATAGTTTTCACCAAATACTCAGAGAGTACCTCTCTCTTCTTTTTTTTAATGTTTTCATTTTACATATCAAACACAGTTCCCCACCCATCACTCTACCTGCTCCCTCCCCCGCCCACCTCCCCAACCCTCCCAACCCTCATCCACTCCTCCAAAAGAATAAGGCTGCCCATGGGGAATCAACAAAGCCTGGTACATTCAGTTGAGGGTGGACCGAGCCCCTCCCTCCTGCATCAAGACTGAGCAAGGCATCCTATTATAGAGAATGGCCTTCAATAAGCCAGTTCCTGCACCACTCCTGCCAGGCACCTCTCAACCAGAGCACCTCTCTTAATGGCACAATTGTGAGCACTTACTAATCAGCATTGAACAGTAGTTTTCTCTGAGGTTAAAACCTTATATCTTGGAGGGAGACTTTTGAAGACAGGATGTTTTCAGGGAGGTGAGACAATAGGAGTTTCTAAAGGGATATGACATACCACAGGCAAGCTCCTTAAGACAAGAAGAAAACAACTCAAAATCACGCCGGAAGTCCCTGAAACTGACCAGCTTCTCTAGGCCACTAGCTTCCCCAGTGTAAACCATAAAGATAGCTCAGTCACTCTCAGATAAGTCAAGCTGCACAGAAGATTCTCAGACAACCCTAGCTCTCTGGAAGACACAGAAAACCAAAATATCTAGGAAAAAAAACGAACAAACAAAAACAAAGATGAGATGAGCTGCCTGTAAAGGGCTCAGACCAACTGATCTACCTGGAAAGGACACTCTACAACCAGTTGAGCAGCCTGCAGGCAGTACAGTGTGGTCCAGGTTTCTAACTGTAGTGATCTTTCACCCATTCTGGGGTGATTTTTGGTGATACAGCTGACTTTGAGTCATTTCTGCTCCTGTAAGTAACCCTTCCTCCATATTACTATAAGTAACCCCAATAATACTCATTAGTTCACTAAGTTGGACTTTGGTCTGTCTTGTATTCCCTATATGGAACGAGTAGGGGTGTCTGTGTGTGTGTGTGTGTGTGTGTGTGTGTGTGTGTGTGCGCGCGTGTGTGTGTGTGTTTCTTCCCTACAGTAGAAATTGATCATATAACAGCCAGTGAAGCAGACAAGTTGTTTAAAATGGGATTTAAATGATAAAATTGTGAAGCTCATTTTAGTTCTCTCATCCACAGTTATTTCAACAGTTGCATTTTGTATTGTTGTTTATTAACTTGATTTTGAGTTTTTCAAGCTTAATAATACCAGTTGAAATAATCTCTTTTTCATTCTTCTATTTCATTAGTTTACTTATATATATAATCAAATTAAACAAATACATCTGGAATGTATAATTTAACGTCTAAGAGAAACATGCAGCCACATAAACAAACTGCCTCATATATTCTAAATTGGGAAATGAAAACACTGATTAATATGATAGTGTTCAAATTCAATCTGATTAATACAGAAATTCTACTATACTTAACTACTACAGGCTATGTACTAGTATAGAACAGTATTTGTAGATTGCATAATTCCAGCTGTTCTACTTCCCCTTTCTTTATTTTAATGTGAAGGGAACAAGAAGTTTAGAAATTCACGTTGCAAAGGATCAAGAATAAGAAAAGAAATGGACAAGACTGGAAGGGAGGTTGTGGAGATACATGAGTAACCAAATACATTTAAAAGTTGAGAAAGAAAGGCAATGGTGGGCTTCCTGGGACACATACTTCCAGAATCCCTGACTTTGATATGCATTGTAACTCTTCTTTATACAGAACTTCAAGGTTCCAGGAAGAGACTCTTAACCAATAAATCAATTATGCTTGATTGTTTTGAAGGCTCTAGACTCTTAGCTATGTATCTATTTTTCTTTCATCCACTTAATGCTTAATTTTTCTCCTCTACCTATTAGGTAGCTTAAAATGATGAACACAGCGAGGTGGAGCTAAGTAAAGAATGTAAGAATAACAGACTCCTGAGGCTATAGGAAGCTGCTCTTTCTTTCCTGCTCTGAACCTAATGGAGTGGTCATAACAGCATTGTGGAACCTGGCTTCTCTTTCAGCATAGCCAGGCTTTTGCTTTAATATTTACTGACTCATCAGCTCTCTGAGATCTCTGGAGTAAATTTGGAAAACGACTGAATCTGTGCCAGAATGAATATATTTTTAATTGTATATTTTAATATACAGATAAAAATATATTTTGGAAAATAACATGGCAGGATTTGATAGTATCTTCCAAAATTAATATAGTTTTTGTCACTTTTTTTTGCTGAATTTCTCCTTTTGTTTTATTACACTCTGAATTTTCAAGGTAGATTCTGGCATTGTCTGTATTGTATACATTTAGGTTCAAATATACATTTGTACATCTCTGTGTGTGTGTGTGTCTGTCTGTCTGTCTGTTTCTGCATTGTGATCTGTAGACTATGTCTGTCTCAAAAGTGATAAATTCTTAATTCAGAGTGAAAGATAACTAAGACAAAATTCAAATTACCAAAGAGAACTAGAGAATATCTTTTAAAGTTTAAATGGTTTTATTGTAATTTATTACTATCCTAGCACCAAAATCTATGAAGGAAATATATTATAGATATTCCACATACTGAAAAGATGGTTAAGGAAAAGATGGTAAGAAAAACTGATAACTTGATAAAACCTAATTTCCTACCAGCAATTAATGACAAAAGGGAGGAAGACAGAAAGACATTGTATGAAATGTACCTTAAAGTCAAGAATACTGAGAAGAATTCCAACACTACAAAATTAAAAGGGAATGTTAGATTCAACCTCAGCTCGCAGGGATACATGGTGGAAGTTAAGATAGGCACTCACACTGAGCACCTTAGGGATCTGTGTTATTGTCTTCCTTTTGCAATGAAACTATTCAAAACGTGTCTATTAAGTTAGAGTAGATAGACCCAACTTCAAATTCTGTGTTTTTCTTAATATAATCCATTTCCTTTTTAAAGGAGGTGGGGAATTAGAAAGTTTTAGATAACTTGTTTTGAAATATTTATTACTCTTCTCTTCTAGGATCATGAAGCTGTCCTTCTTCTAATCTTTCACAAAATGTTTCTCCTTTTTAAGGAACTGATTTTGTAATTAATAATTAAAATAAACAAATGGTGCATAAATCACATTGTGTTAAGAATTTTTCTGTAATTGAAACTTAGTGTCTTTGTTAATGTTTTATGCCATGTTTTAATGCTCTGAATTTTAAACCAAAGCTTAGTCTCTGGTAGTGGGGATTTATAAACTGCCAAATGCTTCTAAAGGAAGAAAATATGATTCAAAAGCCTAAGGGGAGAAGGGAATGGCTGCCTCCTTGACATCAAACGAGCCTTGTAAAATAGCACATTGATCAGCTAAATACAAACGAACTAGAATCATATGGATATAATTCTCTTAAATTAAATTTCCTTTAAAATAGGGATGGAATTAAACATTAAAAAGGAAAGGTTCATGAAGTCAGGCTTTTTGCATTTGACATCTGTCTGCATGACCTTAAACTCTGAGAAGCATAAATCTTAGAACTATTAAATAGATGGCTTTATGCCTCCTTTAATATATAATCAATATATTATTGTTTGTTACATTGTCCATAAGATGATTTTATTTAGAAAAAATATCTTAAATTAGACATTCTCTCATTTTTAATTTTGTTAAACAGTTTGATATTTTGTTGTTTTAAGATTGAACATATAAGAGACTACAGTCCAAGGAGAAGAGATTTACTTTCATCATTTCCAAAATGTCAGTGAACAACAAGAACTTCAGACTCGGTATATAATCAGAAAGTTTGGAGAACCATATGTGGCTGGTAGAGGCGGGTGGTCACAGTCATCTGGAAGGCAGCCAACCATTTTAAGGGAATCTTAGTGGAGACTGTTGATGTCTATGAGAGCTCCTGCCGATTAAGTATAAGAGTAATATTCGAACATCAAGACACAGCGATGACACCAGCAGAAGACAAAATTCAGTATCTAAGCAAATATGGTAAAATGCTGTTTTCAAACTAATGCTCTCCATAGATTTCCTATGTTCATCATTACCCATTAGTCTCTGTTGAATGAAATACAACCACACTTTAAAGATAATTATCCCTCATGCTTTTGACCTAATTTCCCTAGTAATCCATAAATATAATCTTTATCTATTGCCCCCTTCTCTCTTTTGTTCTCTATACATTCCACTACTTCTTGATTATTGATTCCTTCTGAATATGTGACATAAGCATGCTCTGTCCTTGATTAATACAAATCTAGCTCATAGACAAATAGAGCACACATGTGTCCACGTACACATGACATGAAATACTTCTCTAGTGACTAGGAGACAAAGGAAGACAGCACAGCAAAAAAAGAAAAGAAGAGAGAAGGTTAAACATATTAAGAGCATTTTTTCTGAAGTACTAGCAAAGACAGTATGCCTGGCAAAATAAAACTTTACTTTGTCTGCAATGAAAATCAGTGGTGAGTAAAATGTTGTGATACTTATAACTGTAACCTAAATTAAGAAGATATATTATTTAATTACTTTCACTTACAAAACTAATTTATACTTAGCTGTAGTTGATGCATTCTCTCAGCCATTAAGTAAAATTTTCATTGAATGCATATACTTTGTGAAAACCTGTTCTGTTAGAGTGAAATATATCAGAAAATAAGCTTACAAATAAATATTTCAATTTTCCCAAGTTACTGCTTTGTAATGTTCAAACTTTATAATACCCTCAGTGAATATATTAGAAGTTATTTATATCTATAATTATTTTAATACATAGTATTAGTTTTTAATTAAAACTCATGTAAATTATACACTTGAGTACATATTGGAAAGTTTAGCATATATTGAATTAAAGATTAATGAATTAGAATATAATATGCTTAAATTCTTATTTTACTTGTCACTCTCCAAATTCTCCAACACACATTCATATGTTCCTTGGTTGCAAGATATTCCCCATAATTGAGTCAATCAAGAAATATTTGTGATAAAAAAGCATTGACCTGCCGGGCGGTGGTGGCGCATGCCTTTAATCCCAGCACTCGGGAGGCAGAGCCAGGCAGATCTCCTTGAGTTCAAGGCCAGCCTGGGCTACCAAGTGAGTTCCAGGAAAGGCACAAAGCTACACAGGGAAACCCTGTCTTGAAAAACCAAAAAAAAAAAAAAAAAAAAAAAAAAAAAAAAGCATTGACCTATGTTTTAAGAGGGAAATAGTAAGTGATATGATATTCCATATTAAATAATTAACATATATAGATGCATGGAACAAAAGGCAGAGAAAGAACACCAATGTTTATGGTCACATAGTCATGAGAAGTACTTTTTGCTAAACATTAAATCAGGAGCACCATAGCAACATACATACATACACACACACACACACACACACACACACACACACACAAAAAAAAAAAAAAAAAAAAGTTGATATGAAAAGGTTAAACAGATACACTGTGCTGTATAGTTTTCGGTCAACTTGATACAAGGTAGAATCATCTGAGAAGAGGGAACCTTGATTAAGAAAATGCCTCCATAATATTGACCTATAGTGAACTTGGTGATGTTAGAGGACTGAACCCACTGTAGCAAGTATAGTCTCTGGGGTGCTTCCTGGGATGTTTATAAAAGTAGGCTTGAACAAGTGATTCATTACAAACCAGTAAGTATTGGTTTCTGTTTCAATCCTAGGCTCCAGTTTCCTGTCCAGCTACAGTCCTGCCTCAATATTGGACTGTGATTAGGAAGTATAAGCCAAATAAACCCTTTCCTTCCCAAGTGACTTTTCATCCTGGTCTATATCACAGCAATAGAAAGTAAACTTGGACATACATCAAAATCTTGATGGTATCTCATAAATATAACAGCTGATGTTTTCACAAAAGTACCAAGTTAGTCACCTCATTAAAACAAATATCATTGCTAAGAGTTCAATGTCTCATGATTGGGCTGTCATGGTTGCCCTTTACCATTGCCTGTTCTCATTATGACCACAAAGGACCCTACAATTTCTAAAAGATTGTGAATGTTTGCTCCTGTTTTTAAAGGAAAGAGTTTTATTGCATAACTTAGATTTGTCTTGTCTAGCTAATAAGTAGACTCATTATGAAGAATAATATGTATAAGGTTCATTAGATGTCTTTCAAACACACACACACACACACACACACACACACACACACACACACCCCTACCTAACTACAGAAATAAGTTGAGACAGTAAAGATTATTTTTGCTCATAGCTTCAGAAGGTTTTAGGCCATCAATGATCATAAGACATGGTGTATTGATTTAATCTGTGGTGGTAGGAGGTTGAAGGGTGGTTGTTCATGACATGGAAGACCAGGTACCAGTTGGCACAAGTTAGAACCAGAGGTAGTATAAACTGTAACATTCCAATTGCTTTGAATATATTACCACTGTGAAGTTCTACTTTCTAAAAGCTCCACACACACTCAAATAACAACATTAATTAGAGAACATATATTCAAAATACAATCCTGTGAGGGATATTTGAAATCAAAACTATAATGTTAAGTATCTAGAAAATACTGACTGAAGGATAATATAAAATATATTAGACCTATGAATTGAACAGATCTTTTTCTTAACTGCATTATGCTAATAGTCAGATAATTCCCATGTAAGAAAGAACTAAAAGAAACTTATTTCCAGAAGAAACAGCACAAGTGAAAGAAAATATGAGGTTTATCATGTGTCAACTTCCGCAGAAATTGGCAGGCAGCATAGAGAGCTGTGTTATCTTTCCATGGAAAGGTGAAAATATTTCAGTGGATAAAAAGCTTTGAAAATCTAAATAAGAAGGAAAAGATTCTGAATTTTGGTCTTTACTAAAAGTAAAAATTTTGAAAATAAAAAACTCATTTCATTAAAATTAATAAATTTTAAAGTAATCAGTAGTAAAACATAACATCTAATTTATACTGAAAACCATCTTTAAAGAACAATTAACTCACTGGGCGGTGGTGGTGCACGCCTTTAATCCCAGCACTCAGGAGGCAGAGGCAGGCAGATCTTTGTGAGTTCAAGGCCAGCCTGGGCTACAGAGCGAGATCCAGGAAAGGCACAAAGCTACACAGAGAAACCTTGTCTTAAAAAACCAAAAAAAAAAAAAAAAGAACAATTAATTCCTTCGGACTCCTTAAAAGGAATAAATAATAAAATATCTGTTATATGAAGATAAAAAGTACAATTCTGTTTATATATATATATATATATACATATATATATATATATGTATGAGAGAGATTTGCAGACAAGATGAATTGTGTGTGTGCAAAAACAACCATAATTTATGTTTTTAATACAAATGCTTCTGCAGTGATAACTTCCTTCAGTATTCCCAGATACATGTGTTTAATTTTATGATTCTGTTATAAGCCAATAATTACATTGTTTGGTGAAGGAAAAAAATTTTATGCAGTTCCTGGAAAAAATCAATGAATACTTATACTTTTTATTAGTATTTGAATGTAATGGTAAGAAAACAGGAATCAGTTTCACAATGTGAGTGTAATTATATTTTGCTGTTTTTAATTTAATGTCCAATTAAAATTTCCACATTTGACTACCTGGAAATATAGAACCATAGTTCATATTATAATTATGACAAAAAATTTTCCTCATTGCTCATTTCCTGGAGAGATAAAAAGGCAAAAAAAAAAAAAGAAAATTCAGCTATTAGGATACTCAGATTAGTGAAACCATTTTTAGAAGTAAAGTACATTGACAATTTTTCTCAAATCGCTGTCTCTTTCACATTATTATGGAGCATTTGTGTGTTTTTGAAATTTGTGATTATGTTTAAAACTTGAAGTACAGTATTTCTAATATTTTGATATATCTTGAAGAACAATATCTAATGATAATTAAATCTGTGAAAAAAAAAACTTCTTAAATACAGTTAAGTAAGTAGTAAAGACAACGGACCACATGTCTTGTGAAGATGACATAATTTGGAAAACATCACACTTGTTTTGGGGACTTATATAATTTCAGTGGTTCTAGATACCAAAACTGCCCTTCAGTTAGATAATAAATGAAAAATGTATAACACATTGCTAAAAAGTTAGCAAGTCTCAAAATACTCTTATTTCTTCTACAAATAATCATTCTATAATTGTAAATGTCTGCCATTCTGCTAATTAACCAGTAATGAGAAATGAAAGAGATGTAGTGCTGCCATCAAGAATTAGTTACATAGTGACATAAAACAGAAGTGGTAGCATTACAATCACACATTCAACAAGTATTCATCAAGCACATCTAAAATATTAAAAACATAGATATCATGATATCATATTGCTATGGAAACTAGGTTGGGGTGAAGAAATGGAGAAATCAAAAACCAAAGCACATTAGTATGATCTGTCAGTGGTCCTTCCTTTAAGATAAGAAAGACTTAACAACACGCCTTTAATCCCAGCACTCAGGAGGCAGAGCCAGGCAGATCTCTGTGAGTTCGAGGCCAGCCTGGGCTACCAAGTGAGTCCCAGGAAAGGTGCAAAGCTACAAAGAGAAACCCTGTCTTGAAAAACCAAAAAAAAAAAAAAAAAAAAAAAAACAAAAAAAAACGGTGTTTAAGTGCTCTGTAGATAAAATAAAAGGAAATGGAGGAAAGTGTTCAGACTACAAATCCTCCTATGAATGAGGCTTAGGTTTTAATTTATGCTAGAGAATCATAATGGAGATTAAAATATTTATTTATTTCTTGTGTGTGACTGCTTTTCCTGTTTATTCATTACTTTTCTATTGCTGTGATAAAACACCATGAGTCAGGCAACTTGTAGGAGAAAATGTGTTTTGGGGGCTTATGTTTTAAGAAGCATAATAATCCAAGCCCGGGCAACAGATGTAGCAGGTATTAAGTGGTAGAGCAGCTGAGAACTCATATCTTAATCCACAAACAGAACATAGAGAGTTCACACTGGGTATGGCATGTCTTTTGAAGCTTCAAGGAAGACCTCCCCTCTCTCAGAGGCATACACACTCTAGAAGGGCTACATATCCCCATGCTCTCCAAACAAAAATGAACTAGGGACCAAGTATTCAAATGTCCAATGCTTGTGGTAGACATCTTCTTCAAACAACCAAAGCCTGTGTCTAAGTTGGTATACTACCTCCTAGCCTGGTCCTCGAGAAGGCCAGAACAGGGTGTGGAGCCACTGAAACAGGAGTTGGAATATTTATGAGCTACCACTTAGGTGCTGGAGTTTAACCCTGTGTCCTCTACAAAAGGGTTAACAAGTGACCAGAACTACTGAGGCAACTTTCCAAACCTTACAATGTACATTTAACACAAATATGTCATTGGCAGATATGTGTTTCAGGAAAAAAAAACCACACACTATCTGGTAGATTAATGAAGTAGATCTGGTATTTAATGAGATACAGATATCATATCATAATGTTCCACAGTTATCAAAGAGAGGAATCATACACTAATAGAGTGGGTATCATGTGAATGACAGGATGTCAAAAGAATTGTCTGCATTCATCACAGTGTTCTTTTCTGTATTTTTTGATTATTTGAGAATTGCATACATGTATACAATAAACCACAACCTATGTTCCAGAGGTTGGTCCCACATCCATGCACATATAGAGAGCACTTATTGCAATTAGTGGGTTATCAAAAAAAGATGAAAATATGAAGTTGGGATGGGGACACGTTATAGGTGATATGGAGGGAACTAGAGGGGTAAAATAGATGGTGGATACAATCATATATGTCTCAGTCAACATCCATTCATACAATAAAAATTACCATTAGCAGTAAAAGTTCATAACAGTTGATTCAAAATTCTTGGAGACAGTCAAGCAATTGGGGCAGTTTAATGTCATAATGAACTTAGGAATACAAAGCCCAGAAGCAAAGTGTCAATTGGGATATAAGCATGTAGATTCTGGTCATTATCCCACAAAGCTAGGAACTGCACAAGAAGATAAGTAAATCTGATGTAGTCATGAAACTGAAGGCCCAATTTTAAAACAAAATTGCTTAGTATTTTATGTTCCTTTGAGATGTAGTTCTCTACAAATAATTATTTTAAAACATATAATGATACATTTTAAATTCTTTTTTTTTTGGGGGGGGCGGTTTCGAGACAGGGTTTCTCTGTGTAGCTTTGCGCCTTTTCCTAGAACTCACTTGGTAGCCCAGGCTGGCCTCGAACTCACAGAGATCCGCCTGGCTCTGCCTCCCGAGTGCTGGGATTAAAGGCGTGCACCACCACCGCCTGGCCACATTTTAAATTCTAATCATTTAAATACAATCAGTTTTACTGACTTTGTAATTCAAACAAGCTTGATAACCACCCCTCATATATGTTATCCTAGGCAATCATCTGTTGAGAATTTAGAAATATGTATAGGAAATATTTCAATTTTGGTGAATTTTTTCAGCTGATGAGTAAAAATCTGGGACTTTGCATTTACAAGCAATTATGCTAATATTGGATTAAATTATAAACCACATCATTTTAAAGTGAAGAAGTAATTCTTTTCAAAATGGGTTGTTTTCAGTAGCTACTTTATCTTGCCATTCCTATCTGAGCAATATGTATTTTGTTTTGTTATATAATATAGATGTAAATTTAATCATCTGAGTATATGGTCCTCATTTGCCACTTGAAAATTGAAGGATTTGGAAGAACTACTATAGAAAAAAAATAGTTAACCCTCAATACATGTTGAGAGTAACAAATAATAGAAATTGCAACATCTACACTCTATATACAGCTGTATAGATTGTATCTCACTAAATCTCCATGGAGACCAGATTTATTGAATGATTTTATATATATATATATATATATATATATATATATATATATATTTCTTAAAGCCAATTTTAGAAGTATGAACTGGATTGCATTTTGAATGTAAACTATGATCTCTTGCTGATGGGCATATATAATCAGTTTAATATAACCAGAAGCATATGGGAATTCTCAAGGTTACAGAACAATTAGATCACTTAAAAACGAAAGAATGACAGGGAAAAAATATCAGGTAGACTCCAATGATAAGAATCTATTTGTGCACATAAACTCTCATTGACCTGGGTTATACCAACAGTTTATGTGAAGACACGCAAATTTAGTTCCAAGAGAGGCCATGCATGAGTGAAATAGGCTGAATGCTAACCTAAAATAATGTTTTGACTTCCAAGGTTAAAAGGAGAGGTGAAATGCCCTCAGTGGTCACCTTTAACGGGCCACAGCATTGGTGATGACAACAGTTAGTGTTATTCAGCACTTTAGAGCTGTGATTATTACAGGGTTGCTTTTCATGTCATGACATTCATCTCTTAGGTGTGAGCGAATTAAAGAACAACAGTGTACTAAGGCTAGGCAGGTGACAGGGGCTTAATAAACCCTTGAGCATAAAGGTCACTACAGAACATATTTTTCTTTCTCCATATTTACATTTGAACTCATTGAAACTCTGAAATTACATAATGACTTTGGAATTTTACACTGAAAATTAGTGATTGAGCACGTAATTGCATAGGAACCTTGGAAACATTTTTCTTATACTTACTAATTGCTGTATATTAAGAACAAGAGAAATATTTTGAGTATATTAATTTTTTGACAATTTTTAATATTTAAAGAATTATGGAAATATTTTGAAGAATAATTCTGGATAAATTATATTTCAGGTAAAGAGCCAAAACTTTGTGATTTCTAACTAAAATACAGCGATTTATGTAAGAAGCCAGAAGCATCTTATACAAAGAGTGATATTTCTCTAATATTCTTTTGAATAAGTTAGAAAGATGTTTCATTTAAAAATGACAATATAATAATTACATAAAAGTATAATCATAATAATTCCCTTAAGCAGCTTTTTTTTCAAAATACTTAGTGATAAAATTATCAAAAAAATTTAAGTACTATATTAGTTTACTACAAAGAAAAAAGACTGATTCCTAGATTTAAAATATTTCATTGAATTCGAAAGCCAACTTTGACATTTGTGGATATTTCTAAATTATTGGATCATGGATAATTGATCTTTTAAAAGAATCCTTTATTTTCAAAGTTAGTCTTTGTAGTTCTCTCTTCAGTATAAAAAGGCAAATACTATGAATTGCCACAAAATTGGAGGAAAATGCTTTTTAATATTGCTTCTTCAAATGAGGACAGTATTGCTGTACATTTTGGTGTTCTTGTTCATTCCAAAAGCAGCATACACAGAATCTCAAGAGGCAAACTCGTCATTGTAATACAAGAAAAAATGAAAAGACAAGTGATTCACTAAGGATTACTGATACTTTTTTGGCAGGTTGTTCAGCACTGTGCTGTATATCAAAAGAAAACACACACACACACACACACACACACACACACACACACACACACACACCAGCATGCATGCACCCACACATGCGTACACATCATAGGAACCCAGAACATATACAAACATGCAAGCAATAATTGCATACACAAAAACATACACCACACACACACACACACACACACACACACACACACACAGAGGCACCCAATTCATGAAAACATACACCCATACACAGAGTACACACACCTTACATATGCCACATTCAAATACATTCATCATTCACATATAGCATAAATATGCATATATGAACATTTCATACACACATACATACTACATAGTATTCTATACACACCACACACACACACACACACACACACACACACACACACGAAACACAGACACATACTCTACATGCTTAAATATTCATACACCCTTTACTATTTTGTAAATTATGCATAATTTTTTGATTTTATGGACAGTGATTCAAAATTCTGAACTGGGCTGAGCTCAGTAAATACTTGTACTATTATCTAGCCATGCTCAGTTACTCCTGTGGAAAGATACACTCAGATGGTCCTATGACAGATCAGACTGTGATGGTGCTAGTATTGAAGAATACTTTTTCAATTTCTTTGAACATAGATTTGACTATTCATTTAAATGCTCATCTAATTTCATCCCTCCAATTAAGTAATTCATTCACAGAATTACAAATGGAACACAGATTGAGGAAAACCTAAAGGAAAATAATTATTCAGAATAATCAAGTTCTTTTATTACTGAGAAAGAAAGGAAGGTTTTGGTTTGCAGATCTTTTCATTATGCATCAGTGCCTCACTAGGAGACTGTAACCAAAGGAAAATCATGAAACAAAACAAAACAAACAAACAAAAGTATATAGTAAAACATACTTCCTCATAGTTTCTATAAATTATGGTGTTTTTTTTTTTTTTTTTTTACATCTAAACAGACTTACAATTTTATTGATTGTTCTTTTTTCAGTTCTGAGGTTCAAACCCAGCATTTAGTGCACATTGTGTGCTTACGTCTGAGCTCTTTTCCTTTCTTCTAACATCTGCCTCTTTTCTTCCCTCTTGTCACAAAGCTCTTTCAGGTAATGAGAGAAATCCTCCACGAATTGAGCACTACTCCTCCAAGCCTTACTCAGAAGGAAAAATTGACCTTGGTACTAAAAAGACAGCTTTTGCCAGTGGAACCTTTTGGGGACAAGAGAATAACTGGGAAACATTCTGTCAGGGTCACACCTACTGAAATTCTTAAGGTTCACTACCCAATATCACTACCCAAGAGAATGGATTTAGAATGTATTGTTCATCCCTTTAAATACCCTCAAATATTAGCTCACATATAAGAAAGTACGGCTACAGAAAGGAAAAGTTCATTCCATCTGTTTGCAACTGCCTTTGTGGCAAATACTACTGTATGCTTCAGATCCACACTGAGCAAAGAGTGTGGCTAGCTGCCACTCTCATTGGTAAAGGGTCTGTTCCTTTTGCTTTTAAGCTGAGTACTGCTCATGTGTAAGATGCTTTTCAACACAATGCTTGAAATGCTTTGCATGAAATTTAGTAATGTTAAATATAGGCATTAAGATAAAAACATTACAACATCATTTATTTCATCAAAAGTCTAGAAATTTAAAAAAAAAATTGAATTCTGGAAGTAACCTTTTAAATGCATATGCAATTCCTTTCCATGATTCATTTCTAGGCTGGAACCCTGGCAGCAGTGTGTAGTCACCCAGACTTTTTTACTGCTTTTGAGTAAATATATACTTGAAACAGTACTTGTGTCTTTATTTAAATATTTGAGACTAATTATGTTACTAATGATAATGTTCATTAAAATGTTTCCTAAGTCCTCTGTACTTAATACTCTTAAGTGACATTAGTCAAGTTTGACAGTGGTAAAGTTCTTAGTCTGTACTATTCAAGGTCACCAAATAAGCTCAGGCTTGAAAGAGGATATGGCTCAAGGTTACCAGCCTCAGAACTCTTCTTTAAGCCTGATGTTTTAAAGGTATTGCAAATGTATATAATGCTTACCATGCTCTCAGTGGCTCAGCTCTGTGTTAAGCAGTCCCGTAAATTACATATTTTTACTCAGTTTTTCATGTGTAATGATAATGATATTTTGAGACTTTTGTTCTTGTTGTTTCTACAATAATTTTAGGCTACATTTTCAGTAGTTTTAGCCTGAAAGAAAAAATTTCTCTTTAAAAGCATTGAATGGTACACAGCCCTGCTGTCAAAGTTATGTGGTTAAGGGGGCATTGTGCTTTGATTTAATATCATGGTCAGTGGCAGCTTTATCTTAGTATGTAAGGCTGCAGATCCAGAGAGCTGCTAATCTTACATTAAGAGTTAGGATATGTTACAAAGAATCATTCTTATCAAGCCAAGATGAACTAATTGGAGCTTGGTTAATAAATTAAATAGGGAAACAAGAATCTGAGTTGTATAACCAGGTCTTTTAGCAGTACCATTTGTTTCTACATGTAAAGAACTATGCTGATCAAATACATTAATGTCACATTTGGAAATTCTGGATTCACATCATTCTTTCATATTCATCTGTGATTTCATTTCATTCAATACAATACAAAATAATTTCAATATAAAAAGTTACAATGAAAAGTGATTGCTAGTAGACAAGGAACATTCTGCTTTATTAGACTTTTCTCACTCCACATACTTTTGCTCAACATAAAAAAAAAAACATTAACTATTTCACTCCAATTCAAGTGAACTCATTTGAAAATGACCATAAACCATCCTGAGAAACAACAACACTGATTTCTATAGCAGCTGTTCCAGTTTTCACTCCCATGCACAATGAACAAGTGTTCCCCTTCTCCTACTTCCTCATCAGGATGAGCTTTCATTTGCTTTGTCCACTGGGAGTGGGTTAGATGAAATATCTAAGTATTTTTAATTTGCACTTCCCTTACTGCTAAGGGTGCTGAACATTTAAGGGCTTGTTGTTATTATTTTTTATTATTGTTCCTTATACATATTTATATACAACCCTCTATGAGATGTATAATTAGTATTATTATTTCTCATACTGTCTTCTGATGTTTTTCTCACGGGATGGTATCCTTTGTCATGAGGAAGCATTTTAGATCATGAGGACCCATTTATTGTTAGTTCCCATGCTATTATTGCCGTATTCAGAAAGCCCTTTTGAATGACTTCAAGCTTATTGTTCTTCTATTAGATTCAGTGTTTCTGGTCTTGTATTAAGATCTTGTTCCATTTGGAGTTGAATATTGTGCAGCGTGATAGATCTGGATTTACTATTATTCTTTCACATGCAACCTTCATTCTGACCAGCACTATTTGTTGTCTTTTCTCCAGTGAATACTTTTGGCTTCTTTGTCAACAATCAAATGTCTGTAGGTGTATTTGACTGATGATTGGGTCTTCAAATTAATTCCATTGATCAATGTGTCTGTATTTGTGCAAAAGTCATGCTGTTTTTATTACTATATCTCTGAAATGCAACTTGAAATATGGGCTGGTGATACCTCCAACAGTTCTAGCATTCAAGATGATTTTAACAATACTGATTTGTTTCTGTTGCTGTTTGTTTGTTTTTGGTTTCCATATGAAGTTGAAGTTTTGGGGTTTTTTTTTGTTTGTTTGTTTTAGTTTCTTTGAAAATTTGTGTTGGGATTTCGGTGGGTATTGCATTAAATCTTTAGGAGGAACCTATTATTATTCTGTTAAAGGAACAAAGTAGTAAAATGACACTTCACCTAATGACATATTGCTACATTCATAGGTCACTGCCTCACTCAACTCTCATCAGAAAACTTTTTCTTACAGTAAAGGAAAATTATCAAAGAGATACACAATGGACAATGAACAGAGAGTGAGAGATGTTAGAGCATTGAGTCCTAATGGGATATCTTCATTAAATCACTCCCTTAAAGGCTCAAGGATCTATGTTGAATAAGAGACAGAAAGATGGTTAGAAATATAGGTGGTGAAAGAATCCAAGGAAACAATGTGTTCCAGACACAACAGGACCAACTCAAAGTTGAACCTATGGAGATTGCAGCAATACACACAAGATCTATTCAAATTCAAGCCAGACAAAATCCCAACATAGATGAGGGGATTTGGATACAGAGTCCCACACCTAATACAAAAGCTATTTGTAATTGGTACCTGCTACAAAATGAAAAAACAGTGCCCTCCAATGTGTGTCGCTGGGTATATCAACCACACTCCAGGGCAGGCCCCATGCCCAGGAATGGTTGTGCAATACGAAACAACTCCACATTTATTTGTTTTTGCTGTGTATTGGCATATTTTCCTAATATTTTTGTTTGGATTCTATTTCTTTCTTGAGAGAGAGAGAGAGAGAGAGTTGAAGAGGATTTGAGAGAGTTGGGGTAGTGGAAATGTACCTATATTGTATGTACAATATATTGTATGATTTTTTTTTAAATTTCACATACCCTGAGAGGTCTGAACAACAAAAACAACAAATTTCCATACAATATTCAGCAGAGTGATCATGTGTGTGTGTGTGTGTGTGTGTGTGTGTGTGTGTGTGTGTGTGTATTATTAAATACTCAAGATACTTTAGGTTTTATGTGCTTTTATGCTTTTTGATTTTTGTTATTAAGATAGTGCTACATTGATATAAATCACTGGGTATTTTTTAAATATAATGTTAATAGTTTGTTGATTAAATACATATGTTCAGATATGAATATATACATAGACATACAAACCCATATAGATGCTTGACTCTGTCTGCTTTATCAATTAATTTATACCCCTATAGTTTTACTTTTATATTATATACAAAAGATAAAATGATGTATGAAGCAGTCATTGTTTACCCAAGACTTCTGATTTCCCAGTTCCTACTACGAAATTATTTTAGTGCTTGTTGCCCTATGCACCCATTTCTGTAGAAACCAAGTTCCCGCATACCCTTTTTTTCCATTTAGTGACTGTCTCTATGTATACAAATCATGTGCTGGTTTAATGTATTGAAATCAACTGTCTTTATTAAATCTTTGTCATTTCTTCGCTCACTATTTGTTCATTATTTCATTTTTAACAGCATTACTGCTGTCTTGATTAGGGTTGCTAGATTAGAAACTAAATCTTTTTAAAAGCAAAGACAGGTTATTGATATGTGTGGAAAAAGGATGAAATCTCAAGCTATATATTAATCATTGAAAGAACGTTTGCAAATCGTGAGTACTATGGCTGGTTTTCCATGCATAGATGCTGAATTGAACATGGATAAATGGTGTTCAGTATCCACAGTATGCATTTCTTGAACAGCAGCACTCAACTTCAGTCATGGGGTCATGTTATTCCTGCTATGCATAGATAGATCCATGTGTTGTTCAGCCCAGTTGTGACATATATTTATAACCTATGATTAAACTCATAATAGGCTGCCTAGAAAGAGGACAAGGTTGAGCTGAGAGTTAGAACTACTAAATTAAAGTGGGGATTTATGGCCCTGTGGCTTGGATTATCCTGTTCATCAAATGTGGTCTTTTTAAATTAGTGACTCAAATAGTTAATTTTTACAGAATCACCTAAACCCAGTTGCAAGTATATAAACTTAAATATACCCTGAGTTTGCTCAAGAAAAGTTTTACTTATACATTTAGTCAGACATTTCTCAAATTTTAGCAGGTGTTAAGTCATAAAACAGCATGTGACCTGGTAACTTCTCAAGTTAGCTAAAAGAATTTTGTCTAGATATCATATAATTTAGAAAAATTTGAAGCATGTTAGGAGGGGCCAAATTAAAAAGACTCCAAAATAATCACAAGACCATTCTTCACAGTAGAGAACAACTGGCAACTATTTGAAACAGAAAGTAATATTTTAAATCCCAGACATGTAACTGAATATGTATAATACAAGCCACATTCATGACTATGCAAGTACTCAACATATATATAACAGAAAGTTGTAAAGATTTGAGAAATTGTCAAAGAATTTTTTACATAAAAAAAACTAGTACTGGCTTGAAAGAAAATTATTCCACCTCTTCACATCATAAAGCCAGCACCACACAGAATTATATCCCATGTGCCTGACGTCTTGATATTTTGGATCAACAAAATAGCACATTTAACATTGAAAACTATCTGTGAAATGAACAATGTTTAGCTGCATCATTGAAGTCTACCCAGAAAACAGCAATAGCATCAGTTCCATTACAATAAACCTAAATATATCCAGACATTGAAAAATGCTATTGATATAATGAAGATTACCTGATGGATAAGCAAACATCTTTCTTACTTCTTATCACTGTTTAGAAAACTTCATGCAAAGGGTTTATTTGTAGATACTGCTGTTTAGTTCTATCAGTCCATTGGCTATAAAATGATCACTTGCTTGTACAGGTGATAATTTGAGGCTATTTCCTTCATGGATACAATTTTAATAACTATTGTACATGGTTTATTTAATAGTTCTAAGTAATTATCACTTAAGTTGATACCATATAAAATCTTTATGTCAGTTTCTGGCATAATTTTCCTTCTAGAACATTATCTATGTAAAAAGCCAAATTTTAAGTTGAAGTCAACTTTTAAGTTTATTTCTTCCCCTTGAAGAATAGTTATTTTGACAGTTACAATACCAGATATTACTAGAACAATGCTAACATAGGGGGTTAACAGCTTGCGCTTGTACAAAATACTTGAAGTCATTCAGAAAGCCATTATTATGACCTTGTGCTGACCACATTCTATGAAGTGTTACATGATCAGGGACAGGGAAGTTGGCTAATGGAAGTTATATAGTATCTAGATGTATCCTTGTCACACTTCATCTAAACTGATACATTGCAATGGTCCACACTGCTCAGACCTGGCAATTACTGTCCAATTCCAATCTATTCCACACTGCCACTGTAATGAAAAATAATTAGGAGCCTGAAAATGAGTTTTCACATGAAATGGTTTCAGTGCTTGGACACAATCGCCTTTGGCAGATGGCTTTGGGTTTGCTTTAATATAATAAAGACAGTTAATCATCTCTAAAGAGTGCACTGAATGAATAAACTTTTAACACCATTTCTACAGTGAAACTCTTATATTGATCAAATGTTTAATGCTCACGAGTAGAGGTTGCCTTGGTTGAATTGCTGGGAATGAACATACAAATCACCATTAAAATGTATTAGAAAAGGGAAAAATTGACTCAGATTGATTATTTATTATTGATGGAGAGAAAAATCCTTAAAGCCAAATGCTAATTCATATTATTTCCCTAATGCTGTAGTTATAATACCAAAGAGCATTTTATTCCTATATATTAATACCTGAATTCTGGGAATATTGAAACAAGTTTCTCCATGTTTAAAAAGATATGTGTGTGATATGAGTATGTATCTATACACCAAAATACATACATATATATATGTGTGTGTGTGTGTGTGTGTGTGTGTATTTAACTACCTAAATATACTCACATTATATTAGAATCAGAAAACAGCTTTTCCATAAAAAAAAAATGAACCCTTGTACTGGATTTGAACTCAAATTTTAACAAACAGCAGATTTTGTCCCCCAAAACGATAATGGTTGTCCTTATATTCTCAGTTTTAAAATAAAAAATAAAACACTAAATATAACAGAAAATTCTTAGAAATGAATTTATTTATCAATCATGGTTATGGTTAAAAACATATTAAATTCATTTTGGTAGTCTTCTTTATTTAAAAGTTGAAACAAGATGTGTTCAAGGTATTGTTCCTACATAAAATTGATCATTTTCATTCAGCATTTTATCAGACACTGCATCTGTAAGTTCATATTAATTAATAATACTTACCAATAAAAAATTTCTTCCTAAAAACCTGGATTTTTTTAAAGAACACACTGAGATCATAATAGCTTTCCAAACTCAGAATCATTTGCATGTTTACATTTGGCTGCATTGCTGAGAACACAGTGTAACTGAACTTCTCCTGTCTCGTCTGTGTTTAGACGAAGTCTGTCACCTGCCTCTGATCACATAAATTTATGGACTCATAGTCAAGGTTTAGCTTTTTTTATTTGTTTCAAGTTAACTTTTGCTGAAAAGAACTTAATATATTATGAAATGTCCATATCTATAGAAAAGGCAGAGTAGGCGTAAAATAGAATTACTCTCTGATGACCAAATGCTTGATTATAATCATTTCTCAAACATTGTAAAACACAGTTAGCTGGCTTATTTCTTATTAATTACTTGTTACCCGGTTTTTACTTCTTACCTTGTTTTCTGACCACTAATTAATGATGTCTTGATTTTCCAGGAAACAATGGTTTTAGAGTTCTAGGAACAGGCTCTCTCTGTTTGTGGTCTTGATGGGCCTGTTTTGATGATTCGCAACAATTTATGATTTCACATACTCTGGCTTGTCATTTTTGTTAACATTTAGAATGACAACTTAGAAAATAACACTGATATTTCATGTCAATTTTCTTTAAACTTTACCTTGAGATTACTCTCTTTTGTGCATATGCTTATCCTGTGATAGTGTTTTAGTATTGGAAACAGAAAAACATGATGGTAAAATTTTTGAACATGTTACCACTTTGTAACAACAACAACAACAAACAGTGTGGCAGGAATCAGCTTTTTTTCAATGCAGAAACAGAAAAAGTAGAAGTCTATCTCTATAGCATCTACCTCAATGATATTCAGCTTTATGCTTGTGATTTTAGCTCCAGTCTCTATAGCTCTTTTGAAATAGTCTATCGTGTTATCTTTTGGTGAATAATAAATACGTCGATTTCTTTTGTACTTGGACAAGTCCACTTTAGAGAACCCAATTTGGAAATGAACATGTCTCTTTGCTCTAATGGGGCACATCAGCATGAGTGATTGTGTCATTATTATTGCAAGTTCATCAGCAACTATTTTTATCCAGATATATGATACAAAGTGTGATGGTTTGAATAGGAATGGTCCTTATAGGCTCAAATGTTTTAATGCTAAAGTCACTAGGGAATGGAAGAAACTTTTTGATAGGATTAGGATTAATAGATATGGTCTTATTGGAGGAAGTGTGACAAAAGCCTATGCCAGGCCTAGTCTCTCTCCCCACTGCCCAAGCATCAGGATGTAGAATACTAAGCTACTTCTCCAGTACCATGTCTCTCTGTTTGCTGCCAGGATCCCTTCCATAATGATAATGGAATACACTTCTGAAAATTTAAGCAAGTCTCCAATTAATTATGTATTTTATAAGAGATGTCATAGTCATGGCATCTCTTCACAGCAATAGAATAATGACTGAAACAGAAGGTAGTGCCAAAGAGCAGGATATTACTGTGACAGGCCTGATCATGCTGTTTGATGGAGAAACGTGAACTTTGAGACTTTGGATTAGGAAAGTAGTTGAACACTTTAAGTGAGACTTAATGGGCCGTACTAGTAGAAGCATGCAAGAGAGTGTCCAAGTCAACTTGAATTGGGGAAGGGGGGGCACAGCTCAAGAAGTTTCACAGGGAACAAATATTAGTAAGTGGCCTAGAGACCACTCTTTTAATATTTTTGGAAAAGAATGTGACTGCTTTTAACCCATATCAAAAAAAAGGAAGAAAGAAAGAAAGAAAACCTACCTGAAGTGAACTTGAAAAGTTTAGGACTAATTGTTTTGGTAGAGGAAATTTCAAGAAAGCATAGTATTTTGTTATACTGTATGTATGTTTCTATTTTTGCTTGGGTTATTATGCTTATGTAACTGATTTAAAAATATAATATATATAATTAAAAATACAGATTAATATTATATAAATCTATATTATTATATAAATTATAATAAATCTATATTAGTCAAACATAGTCATATTAGATATGTCTTCAATGTCATAAACAGATATATTTAGATAGATAGTCTTCAAACACTTCAAACCTACAGAATATGGCATTTAATATGTTTAGTAACCTAAGGCTTCTCATGACAGTGAGACACATCTACTCCTGGTGCACTAATCTACTTCAGAGAAGATAATAGGCATCAAAGAAGCTCCATATAAAGTTTGCTTTCTTTATGGTAAAAGTTTGCCATGTGGGCAAAGAAACTATCCCTGCCTCAATTGCTAACAATATACTATCCAAACTGGACCAGCAGGATGCAAGTAAAGCAAATGCCAAACTTTACTAAGACAAGGTAGGACAATCCTTCAGAATTCCCTGTTTCACAGGAAAGTCTGTCAGACATGATAGGCTGTAGGCCAGAGTTGGATGCCCTAACGTCACAGAGGTACTTTGGGTGACTGTCCAGGCAGCCTGATGCCCCTGTCATTTGGTAACATTTCATCTTTCTTGGGTCTTTGATAGAGTTGAAGACTACATAGTTAAAGTTTTTCTTAATTATGATAAATGATAAATTAGATATGAAACTTTAGGCTCACCAAGATAAGATAGATAATTGTGTATTTTCTCTAATTTTGCCAAACAAAAATGGAATGGATATAGTAACTGTAATTCTTACTTGATAACTGTTTTTGTTATAGTTTTACTAAGTTAAAGTTAACACATTCCTTTTTAATTAGACAAAAAGGGAGAAATGCTGTGGAATAATCCTTCTGTATCCTGTGAATATATATTAATCTCGTTGTTTAATAAACAAGCTGATTGGCCTATAGCAAGGCAGGATAAAGTTATGTGGGACAATTAAACTGAGGATACCAAGATGAAGAGGGGCAGAGGGAAGAGATGCCAGGCAATGACTGAGGAAGCAGGATGTGCAGAAAATGAGATAACAAGCCATGAGCCACACGGCAAAGCACAGATAAGAAATATGGGTTAATTTAAATGTAAGAGGTAGGTAGTAACAAGCCTGAGCCATTAGTCAAGCATTTGTAATTAATATTAAGACTCTGTGTCAGTTATTTGGGAGCAGGCTGTCAGGATAGGAACACTGCCTACAAGTGAGACTGTGATAGACTATGGAGACTTTTGAAGTTGATCTGAATACAATTTTGACTATTAATGAATCTTTCATATGGATACAAGCCTACAGGAGTCAGAGAACTGAATGCAGTGTTTTAAATAATGGCCCCCATAGGCTTCTATATTTGAATGAATAGTCACCAAAGACTGGAAGGAACTCTTCTATAGGATTAGAAGGATAAGGAGATGTAGACTTGTTGACGGACATGTGTCAACTGGAGAAGAGGTTTGACATTTCAAAAGCCCATGCCAGCCCCAGTCTCTTTCCCTGATGCCTCTGGATATGGTTGTAGAACTCTCAGCCACTTCTCCAGCACCATGTTT
The DNA here is from genome assembly GCF_949786415.1 of Peromyscus eremicus. Classification (NCBI taxonomy): domain Eukaryota; kingdom Metazoa; phylum Chordata; class Mammalia; order Rodentia; family Cricetidae; genus Peromyscus; species Peromyscus eremicus. The sequence goes on along the minus strand of NC_081417.1, from coordinate 51,364,675 downwards.
GTCTGTGTGCTGCCATGCTTTTCTCCATAATGATAATGGAATACACCTTTGAAACTGTAAGTAAGACCCAAACTCTTTTTTCTTAAGATTTTCTTTGTTATAATGTCTTTCACAGCAATGGAAAAAAAGACTAAGACATAATATGATTGTTTTTCTTATTGAAAATATATCATATCAAAATTTTCAATGATTGCTTATGTGAATGGATAGTTTAACAGACTCCATGAATGCTGTATTTGAGAAATTGAATGCTCTCTGCAATCATATAGGCATGTCAGTATAGAATGTTCTGTTTTAAAGCTCTATAGCCAGAAATAATATTTAGAAAAAAGTTTCAAATGCTATATATGTGTAACAATTTCAAGAATATGACCTGTGGAAAATCTGTTTGGATCCACAGTAAATCACAGATTAGAGGAGTAATGGGAAAGTTACTCATTAGATATGCCTGTTTCCATAGGGTGGGGGTGCCACGCTGTCAGAGCATTAAAAAAAGAAAGTGCTGCTATTTATTGTCTTTCTCTAAATCAGGGTCATTTGAGGTGCCACCTAGACTCACCTGAGACTTGCAATCTTTTCTGAGCATTTGATTGATGAAATTACATCATACCCCACAGCCTCACAAGAGTTAGGAGCCTTTACCCTGCTCTCAACTTACTTCTCTGTCACCATTATAGACCATCTTCACCCTCATTGTTCCTTCTACAACTTTCCGATATTTAGTTCTGCACAGAGCTTAGATCACAGAGCTGTTACTGATGGAGAACTGTTAGGGTATAATCTAATCTGTCTCTTAAAAATATATTGAAAGCCAAACGGAACTGAAAGCTTATTTCTCTTTGTTCATGTTGTGTGAAAATTAACCTCTGCTACTTTGTTGGTAGTTCTAAAAGATAAAAACTTATGTTTACCAATTTCTAATATTCCAATAAATATTTTATTGGAAGCCAGGTATAGGAATTGATTTGTTCCTATGTGAAGTTTAGAATCATGATCCTTTAGTCACATTTTACCATGTTCAATCTAACACTTCCATTTATGGAAGCTTTCTAAGGAGACTATCAGAGATTTGGACAAGTCTTTGTGAAATTTGGTGATTGTGCAGCTAGTTTTATGTCAACTTGACACAATGTGGAGACATCTGAAAGGAGAGAACCTCCATTGAGAAAATTGCTCCTTATGATCAGGCTGTAGAGCAATTTCTTAAGTAGTGATTGATGGGGACGGACCAGCCCATTGTAGGTAGTGTCATCCCTGAGATGATGGTCCTGGGTTCTGTAAGAAAGCAGCCTTAGTAAGCCATGATGATCAAAGCAGTTAGAAGAACTCTATAGCTTATGTATCAGCACACTTGAAACTAGGTCCTTACCCCATATGAGTTCCTGCTGGACTTCCTTCAGTGATGGACTATGATGTGTAAGTATAAGACAAGTATACCCTTTTCTTCCCAACTTGCTTTTTTGTCATGCTGTCTCATCATAGCAATAGTAACTCTAAAATAGTCATCATAAAATTAGTCATGATAGTCTCCTATATGATATGGCCTCTAAAATTGTGTTTCAAGTCCAAGCAGGTATAATAGGCTAAATAAATTTAAGTTTGATTATAAATTTAGTGGTATATGTGTTGTTATAATAATAATGGTAGAAGTTCTGAAATAAATAGATGTTTCAGGACTTTCTTACCAGAAATGAAGTTAAGCAGAATCAAATCTGTCTGTGCAACAAACAGCATTTACTTCTTAGTGGGAGGATAAGTAATAGACTGATATATCAGTGAATTTCTGCATGGTCCAAAAAATGTGTGAACTTTTTGCTGATTTTTAGTAAAAAATTATTGCTTAGTTTCTATAAAATTTTGCATAGTTTTAGTTGGTCAATACAGGAAAATACATAAACTGAACACCCTCCATCAGAAAAAATGTTTAGAAATGATTGGTATGTTGTGGGGTATTTAAGAAGAGTTGACTGGGAGTGTGCAGGAAAGTTGTTTAAGAAAACAAAACTTCTGATGGTTAAAATATTAAATCAGGATAGAAAGAAGTTATCAGATGAAGGAGGACAAATTCACTTTGTATTTGAAAAGTTTGTGATGACATTAGAATCATCATATGTAGTCATATATAAAAACATGACCCCAAGCACTAGATCTGAGGAATAGTTGCTGGTATTTTTGTCATATTTCTATTTTTTTCTTATTAAGAATTTTCTATTCATTTTACATACCAACCACAGATTCCCCCACCTCCCTCTTCCTGCACCCCGGCCTTCCCCCTAACCTGCCTCCCATTCCCACCTCCTCCAAGGCAAGGTCTCCCATGGGGAGTCAGCAGAGCCTGGTATATTCAGTTTACACAGATCCCAGCCCCTCCTCCTGCACCAAGGCTGCCCAAGGTGTCCCACCATAGGCACTGGGCTCCAAAAAGCCTGCTCATGCACCAGGGACAGGTCCTGATCCCCCTGTCTGCCACCCCCCCAAAAAACAGTTCAAGCTAAACAACTGTCTCACATCTCCAGAGGGCCTAGTCCAGTCCCATGCGGGCTCCACAGCTATTGGTCCACAGTTCATGGGCTTCCATTAGTGTGGCTGGTTGTCTCTGTACATTTTCCCATCGTGATCTCTTGCTTATAGAATCCCTCCTCTCTCTCATTGATTGGATTTCGGGAGCTCAGCCTGGTGCCCAGCCGTGAATCTCTGCAACTGCTTCCATCAATAAATGAATGAAGGGTCTATGGGGACAGTTAAGGTATTCACCTACCTGATTACTAGAATAGGCCAGTTCAGGCACCCTCTCGACTATTGCCAGTAGTCTATGGGGTCATCCTTGTAGATTCCTGGGAACTTCCCTAGCACTCTGTTTCTCCCTATTCCCATGATGTCTTCATTTATCATGGTATCTCTTTCCTTACTCTCCCAGTCTGTCCTTGTTCCAGCTCATACCTCCCTTTTCCGTATATTCTCATCCCCCATTCTTTGTCATCTTTCAAAATATCCAGTCTTTAGAAACCAGAACAAGCATGTGGGTTGGAGCCTGAATGTAATATCAGAAAAGCATAAGGCATATTTTAGATTGTATACTACTATATCACAGAATAGTAACACTGAATAACTTTCATTTTCAGTAAAAACAAAATAATTTAAAATACCGGGGTTATATTTTTCTACCACTACTAAAGGAAAAGTATAAAAAATCCTTTTGGGGGGTCAATTTTCAGTCTTTAGCAAAAAGTATATGGACTTCTCTCCAGGAATGAGCTGTGCTCTTTTTAGGTATCTAACTATGACTATTAGCATTAGATCTTCCTTTTCCATTGTTCACAAGCACTAACTGTTCTCAAAGGTGGGAAAACCTTAGGGGAGCTTTCTGTACTTTCTCAAGAAAATGAAATTCTTTAGCTTCTGCACTATGATATATGGTTTGTCTAGGAAAGTTTAGTTTTATTTTCTTCTAGCAACATTCATATATATGTGTGTGTTTGATTTATAACTCAGATAAAGTTAAAATATGTCTTAATCATGTCTATATTATCCCAAATTGTCGAGCTTATTGTGAAAAATACAAAGTGAGTAATAACTTCTTTCAGTGGATATATGGATGAAGTTTGAAAATAACTGTTTTTCTTTCAATCAGTGTGTCACATTTTATAGAACATAATGACATGTAATGGAGTCATGTTTCTCTGCTTGTCACTTCACATACAGAATCCCCAAATGACACCACCCAGTTAGCAGTGTTATGTTTGTATAGGAAGCAACATGATACTTTTCCTGAGGCTTAAAAGGCACCCTAATTTTATGTTTTCTACATGCAATTTTAATACAAAAAAAAGAGTTTGAATAGAAAAGGGTGGAATACTAGCCATTGATGATTTCTGTCACTGGGTCAAAGCTTGAGAACACTCTCAGGTGGACCTTTATTCTCACCTGCAGCCCCAACGCATAATTGAATTGCTTGCTCAAGATGTCACACACCATGCAATAAGAGATGAATGAACAACTGAATTCATATTTTACCAGGTGTGCATAGCAGCCCTGTGAATATAATAAATAAATTTATAAGTAACCATTAAAAGTCAGATATTAGGCCAGTGTTTTATGCAGATGAATGTGACACACAAAGAAAACTAACATATTTTGTAATTTATTTCATTCTAATAAAATATGAATAGCTTCTAGTTAGAAAAAAAATCTTAAAATAACAATTTCATTTTACTTAGAAATGTTCTTTATTTTCTATCTTTATTCATAATGAAAACATGTTCAATTTATCATTAATTTTAAAGTCACATAAAATTTTTTTATAAAAAGTCAGTTATGTGTATTGTATATACAAGCATTTCTCCTGTGACATCATGGGGAAATTTCTCATAAATTAAAATGATTTAATGATACTGAATGGAATGCAGAGTATCTAATAGCTGCTTACAACAATATGTCTGTTCCAGTGCAAGGATGAATAAATAAAAAGATAGTTACATAAACATTTCATCAAAATATATGGAACAACCACCCCTTATTACAGTGATATTGTGTAAATTATGCTTTTACCCCAACCCATTTATTATGATAGATCTATCTAGTGAATGTTTCAAGGAACAGCTTATTGTTTACTCATATTTTAATAGATCTGTGTCTAACTGTTGCACTTAAAGCCATGTTCAGCACAAGACTCATGACAGCATTTAATTGGCAAATGTTGGCCTATGGGGAAACAGCACTCTAGAATAAATAGAGGTATATTAGAGTTTCTGTTGCTGTGATAAAATACAACTTGCAATACAACAAAATACAACTTGCAGAGGTGTTCTTTAGTTTCTATTGCCCTAATAAGATATCATAAAGAAGTCAACTTATAAAGGAGAGTGTTTATTTGGGTTTACAGTTCCAGAGGACTAGAGAATCATGACTATTATGGTAGGGAGCATGGCAGGAGGCAAGCAGGCATGGCACTGGAGCAGTAGCTGAGAGCTCATATATTGAGAAATAATAAATAACCACAGGCAGAGTGCACTGTCTGGGAATGGCATGCTTTGAAACATCAAAGCAGGCCACCATCACACACCTCTTCCAATTGGGCCATACCTCTTAATATTTCCCGAACAGTTCTATTTACTGGGGACCAAGTAGTCAAACATGTAAGTCTATGAGGGCCATTTCCATTCAAACAACAATAGAAGGAAAAGGATTATTTAACCTAAGGGCTCTCTCTCAAGTCAAGTTCTGTCCTATTCATGGAAAGTCAGGGCAGAACTCAAGCAGTGAAGGATCCTGGAGTGAGGAAATGAAGCAGAGGCCATGGAGTAATGGTGCTAACTGGTTTGTTACCCATGGCTTGCTCACCCTGCTTCCTGATAACAGCCAGGACCAACATCCCTGGGGTGGCACTACTCATCAAAATTTGGGCCCTCTCATATAAATTATCAATCAAGAAAATGTACCACACACTTACAGGGAAACCTCATAGAGATGTTTTCTTAATCAAGGCTCCCTCTTCCTAAATGACTTCAACTTGTGTTAAGTTGATGTGAAACTGGCCAGTATAAGAGTTTTATTTTCATTGTTCCCTTTATTTATTTATTTTTAATTCTTATTTATTTATTTATTTTGGTCCTGGTCTTTATCTGCTGTCTTAATCATAGCAATCTTAATTCTGAGCCTGCTCAAAATAAAGCAAAAAATAAAGCCTGCTTCAATTTGTTTAAACTTGTTTAATTTGTTTATTTTACAATGGGCCTACCATTATTATGATAGAAAATTATATATAAAGTCTATTGAAATTAAACCCATGTTTTCATGGTTAGACACTACTGTGCTACAAGGTGCTCTAGGAACTATGAATTAATGTCCCGCAGATACAGGTTAAGACAGTAGTGTAGACGAATTTCTAAACAGTCTTATTAAATAAGAAACACAGAGACAAATACAGGGTAATAGCCAAAGGGATCAGAGAAATAGCGAATAGCCATGACTAGCCTTAGCTTACCCAGAGAAAGCTTCTTCTGTCTAACCTGTGCTTTTATTGCTTTCCTGTTTTGCCTTCTTATTGGCTCTAAGCCTAGTCACATGACTTCCTTGTTACTGCCTGTACATACAGACCTCCAGGTCTCTATGGTTGGTACTGGGATTAAAGGCATGTGTCACCATGCTTGACCTTGTCCTTGACCACTCAGAGACTCTGCCTGCCATGTGATCAGATTAAGGGTGTGTGCTACCACCACCTGACTTCCGTTTATGGCTGGGTATATGACCTCTGATGTGCAGACAAACTTTATTTATTAACCTACAAATAAAATATCACATTCCAGTACAAATAAAATATCACCACACAGAAGGTACAGGGCATAGAAACTATCCCTAACCTTTAGCTCTGTGGTGACAGACTTTTCATATTCAGAATTGTTGAGTACAAGCTAGACACACATATGTCAGAATTCTGGTGTCTGGAAACATTTCCTAAGTGATTTGGAATTCTTAACAAACTTTCCTAAAATAAATAAATAAGTCAAACAAACCTGAGAACACCGAGGAAGTACATAGAAGTCAGAACAGGCAGGTCTGGTTTCCACATTAGTTATTAGAGCTGACTCAGCTTAATGAGGTGCTAGCTGTGTGGCCACCAGAGTGTTCCTAGACATGGGACAAAAGAAATATAGTTTGTTTGTTTTATTTTTCCAAACTTAAATTAAGTCTGCATGAGTTCCGTTGGGGAAGCTGGCAAGGGTCTACCATCAGTACCTTTTGCTCCTTTTTCCTTCCTGACTTTGTTCATCCCTAATGATACAGGTGGCTTCCATTCCTCCTGCTAAAGAGAGCAACTGTCTCTGATGGTCCTTTATAATACTGCAGGCCCTACTGCTCCAGAGAGCCTTAATACTTTCTGTAGATTGTGCTGAAGAATTGTGAGGCCCTGCCTTCCCCTGAATCAGTATTCTGCCTTGTACAAGCCAATAAAATATAGGCCAAAGGCCATGTTACAGAAATACAGGAATTTGCCGATCTGAATCACAGGAAAATTGAATGAATGAACATACACACACACATACACACACACGGGAGGAGGGGGAGAGAGAGAGAGAGAGAGAGAGAGAGAGAGAGAGAGAGAGAGAGAGAGAGAGAGACAGAGAGAGAGAGAGACAGAGAGAGAGAGAGAGAGACAGAGAGAGACAAAGAGACAGAGACCTGAACCCTAGATGGGCTTCCTGTGAGCCTGTGGGGAAAAGATCTTTCCATTTCTGCTGAGAGACAGAACATTAATTTCTTCTATGCTGACTCCAGGAAGTGAATTTCTTCTATGCTGACTTCTAGCATCAAGAGAAAGCACCCATTCTCATTTTCTTATGGAGCAGGGTCTATTTAGGTGAAAAACCATCTAGTGTCTTTGCATTTTTAACATCCTCTACTCTTCTTTGTGTTTTTATCTTCTTGTTAGTTCATTGAGTCCATGAGTAAATGTGCTGTTATTGAACTTGCATATGAAGGTTGCATTTAGGTTAAACATATGGTTCTCTGTCTTGGCATTATTTATAAAGGAAAAATAAGCACCAGTACTTAGCTGAACTCCAAAATGGTGTGGTCTTGAATTCTTTCTTTTTTTTATGTTTTCACTGCTTATTTAACAAAATTTCAGACTGCAAAATGAGGAAGCCAGAGCAAAGATAACTTGAGTAGCTAGTCAAAGGTACTATGTTAGATGACTAAACAGAATTAACAGTCTGTCAGAAGTGCTCTGTCCACCACAGCTCTGGGGAAGAACCAGACAGGAGCAACAGGGGGTGAAGAAAAGACAAATACACAGACTCATACAAAAGGTAGGACAGGTGGATTGGAGTCTCAGGTGGAGAAACCGCAGCACCCTGGAATCTCAAATATTTAGTCAATAGAGCTAAACAGATAAATAGAGTTATTGCATACAGCTAAACAAGGAGGCAGTTGTTACATACTGGCAAATAAGGAGGAAAGGTTATTATACACAGCTAGATCAAGGAGACTAGAGGCAGGATTAGGTAATCTCAATAGAAGAAATCTGCATAGGGGAGCAGACTTCAGGTCATAAATATCTGGGAGGAGGTGGGATTATGATGGATACTTTCTACACACATTATCAATATCTACAGATAATCCACAGAAGTGTTTACTTTACCTCTAGCCCTCACCACAATGGGAATGCTTTGCCATTTTCTCATTAGTCTGAGGCTACGAGGTCTTGTGATACAGCCACACCCATGTTAACAGCATTCAGAACTCCATTCATTCAGGGTTTTTCCTGGCTCCACACATGGAAGGATTTTGTCAACCAGGCAGAACACAAAAATGTAAGAACTAGAATAGAATATTTTCATTTTATTTTATTTTGCAGCTATTTCCCAGTGGATTACAGTAAATAAAGAAATAGCATTAAAATATGCATAGTAGTGGAGTTATATATGATGTTTGAACATTTGCATGTATTAGCTAATATTTAAATAAGGCCAAACAAATTTATCTTCTCAAATATTTACTTGTGATAAAAATAATGTCAAAATCATTTTTTTTTTTAGATTTTCCAGGTGCAGGATATCCAATCACTATATATTCATCTTGCTCTTAAGTATACAATCTAATATTGCACTGAAAATTCTTATAGTTGCCTAAAATAATACCCTTTCCCTCAAAGACATGATCTCCATCCATTGATAATAAGCATCTTACATTTAATTCTATGATATTGTTCTGTAGATGCTACATAACTGAGATTGTCTTGTGCCTAGCATCTTTCATACCACATCACAAACTCCAGTTCCTTTCAGATGGTTCCAAATGACTGAGATCATTTCATGTTTTATTGCTGAATTTTCCACTATGAATATGTACCATATTTTCTCTACAAATACATCAGTTGACAAGCATTTAGGTTGTATTCTTTCTTGGCTGTTTTGTGAAATTTAAAATCCTGCAAAAATTAGGAAGATATTCATGAATGTAACCCGATAAATGCCTATGCTGCCTCTCTCTAAGTAGCAGTCACCTTACCAAGAACAATTCTACATTTTTTTTATGTTTGTCCTAAATTCGAGATCAGAATAATCTGAGTTTTCAAGATTTGGCCATTATCACAAATATATATATATATATATATATATATATATATATATATATATATATTGGTTTTTCGAGACAGGGTTTCTCTGTGTAGCTTTGTGCCTTTCCTGGAACTCACTTGGTAGCCCAAGCTGGCCTTGAACTCACAGAGATCCGCCTGGCTCTGCCTCCCGAGTGCTGGGATTAAAGGCGTGCGCCACCACCGCCCAGCCTCAAAAAAAAAAAAAAATATATATATATATATATATATATATATATATATATATATATATATTATATATATATAGTCATCCAAATCAGTATCTCTGATTTAATTCTGTTGAGAACACAAATTTCCCTTTAAATGCTGCTTCCTGTGTCTGACACAATTGCCACAGCTACACTATAGGAATCTGAAACTATGGAAACAGGGCAGAGAAGAATGAGTCACATGGCACTCCTGACTTCAGGCATATCAAAAATGAAGTGCTCACAGATTGAGCCTTGAAGATTACAAGTACTGGTGATAAATTTCTGTTTCATAAGAAGGATTGATGATGCCTTAATGAATAAAGAAAATATCTTCTTTCTGAAGATGAAGATTTGTCCCTATATAATCTCAAGTTTAAAAAAAATGACTGAGACTCAGGTATGAACAAAACTGATTTATAGCTGGCTCATAAGGCAAGAGATTAGTGTGAAATGTGGTGAGATAATAAATGGTTGAGTCTGGATGGAATGCAGACTAACCAAATAGGATTTGAAAGGAAACTGTTGATAAATTGAGATAAATAGTTGAGGCTGGTTTCACTATTAGCAGAGAAGATGGGATTCATGACATTAAGGTTGGTTTTAATGAAGGTTTTTGTTGTTGTTGTTATCTTTTTATCATGTGTTCTCAGAGAATGCCTCAAACCAAGGATCCTCAAATGTTCCCAATGTTCGGTTGATCCCTCTTTCTTATGAAGGCTATTTTAAGTTTACTTATCAGTCTTCCCTCAGTGACCTAGGACTTTTAGACTTGCTGATCTCAAGGCAGAAACTCTAATCTAACACAAGAACTGCCTAATTTCCTCCAAAGGAAATTTTGCTTCACCAATACTACACAATGCTGGGTTATAGTTCTACTATTTACTTAGCTAGCTATGCCAAACTAAGACTACACATCTCCACGGCTGTTTCTCATAAGAGAGTATGATTCAACATTTCCATGTTCTAGAGACACTGTTCTCACAAGAAGGGTGGCAGGGTCTTATAATGCCCATTTACATCCCATGGAGTTCAATGTCTTTTGGCAAGTCTTAATGATCAATGATTTCCCATCTTTGGCTTCATGTCAGCAGACTTAGACTGAGCATAAATTGTAACTTTTCTAGTCAAACTGTATTTCATAGTTTAGGTGAACCTGGGATATTTAGAGTTTAATGACAGAAAAGAAGTAAATGTGCACAGAACTGTAGTTTTGTATGTCACCTAGTACTAGTTACTATTGCAATGTGGAGCCCTCTCCTGAGAAAAGCCGCTATTAACCCTAGCTAGCTCCATGAGAACTCAATGAGGGTCTTTCCCTTCCACAACTGCAAAGAATTCCAGTAAACCCACAGAAACCACTAAAAATCCAGACTACAAAGAAGGCAAAGAGAAGCAAAGGGGGTCACATGACACACCCTTTGTCTCCCAGTACTTCATTTGCTTCACATAGAAAATTAGAAAACAGCATGAGGCTAAACAAACACACTCCACCCACAGAAGGGAAGAGAGAGAGAGAGAGAAAGAGAGAGAGAGAGAGAGAGAGAGAGAGAGAGAGAGAGAGAGAACAAGAGAGAGAAAGGAAGGAAGAAGAAATCAAGGAAAGACATCATGAAAAATGAAGGTTGAGATTTACGTAAATGTATTCTATTAAACATTGAAAAAATGCCAGATTCATTAATGAAAATAATGCAGATTAATGTGAATAAATTAAAAATACATGAATATTCTTTAATTTCAAAATTATATACACATAGAAATTCATCATTGCAAAAACATATCAAATACACACCCAATTTCAATTTTTTGTACACTCAGTGTCAAAGGTATCCATGGACACCTGGAACTGTATATCAAATAAGTGATATAGTCAAAGGAAATATGATACAGCTGGACTTTGAAAGAATAATAAGCATTTTCACATGAAAGACAGAAGGTAAAATGGCCGTAAGTGGTCAGTCACTCTAGGAGGGCCGGTTTGTGTAAACTGTATGTCAGTCAGTGGTATGGCCATAATCCCTTCGAATCGCTGCTCATAGGCAATGTCCTGCTTTTCTGGTTGGGAATTCTATGTGGAGTTGGGCCAGATGATGGAAAAACACATATTTAGACTTGCTGCCTGCTTGGCCTAACTTCCATCATTTTAACCCAGTCTCCATTGCGCCACTTTCATGAAGACTGATATGAGACATTCCTAGAATCTATGGATGAAAGTCATTCCCTGCACTTCCCAACACTTCTTTCAAGCATCATGAGTATTCTGCACAACTCACTGCTTGCCACAAAGGAAGACATGCTGGGCAAATCTTTTCCCAATGTCTACATTTCTCCCTCTCAGATTCAACTCAGAAAGCACTGAGATAGCAAACATGGTCAACTAAGTTTGAGAAAACAAAGCTCTCAGCAGCTTTTTGTTGCTGCTTTTTCACTACAAGCCTCTTAAACCCACCCTACGCCATCTCTTGTCCTTTCTGGTCTAGGTTTCATGACCTGGAAATAGTGATGACGGCAGTATCTAGCTGGCAGTCTAGTGGAGATGAAATGATGCTATGGTGTATGTATGCATGCACTATGTTATATAACCAGGCATTAAATCAACTCTTGGAAATGTGCACATCAGAGAGTAATTTCCTAGTAAATGGTAACAGAAAGCAGAAAACTTTCAGCAGAATCAAAAGGTCTACCTTGCTGGTTCTGTGTGTTACATTCTATCTTTGATCTTCTCCTCCAATCTAATGATCTGTGTGCATATGGTTTTACGTTTTGTGCCATAGTTGGAAAAATAAAGCAATGATTATATTCATTATCTAGCTTCAAGATATTATGTTAGGGATTTCCCTTGAAAATAATGTTAATTGTTATACATGTCTCTCAAAGCAGACACATACCATTTTTTTCCACTAAAGGAAAACATAATCCAGACACAGAGCCTGTCTGGAGATTTTCAAATGTATAAACATGTGTTTACTATTGTGCCATGCCTGGCACTGACTAATTTTGATTATGTTTGGTTTATGTCCTTTAGGGGCAATCAGAAAGATTTTATTTGCTTTTACATGTTTTTTAAAAATTATCTTCAGGAAGCCTTTACTTCTGGAATTTTTTCCTTCCTTTTCCTTTCATTATTGTTTAGCAGAGCAATCATGTCATTCAGAATGGCTACAAACCCTACAATCTATGAAATCATAGGATGATATTATAATGTGTTGAAACTCAGAAGGAGATGAACTGTTTTGAGTCATCATTTTAAAGCTATTTTGGCACATTTATAAGGATGTGCTGATGCTTCTGGTGCTATAAATATATAATGTGACAAATACTACTTCAAGATTACAGAGAAAACATCAGAAGTTAGTAAATCAGAATGAGACACTAGAGAAGGCTAAGCAAAGATGTGTGTAACCTCATTTAAGGTGTTTTTAAACGACAGCTATGTTTTTCCTAACACTTGCACTGTTTTCACTGACTTATTACATACTTTTATTTATGCCTTTCTTTTTTATCATCCTCATAGACCATTTGTTTTAGAATAAAAAGTAATTTCTCATTTATAAATATTGAGAACAATCTGAATGCACATGACAGGATCTTATTTTCACAGAGTTGTTGTTTATTTTCTGAAAGAGAGAACTGTTTCCAAAAAAAATTAATAATGTGGGTGTTACTTCTGGAGAGCTCCTGGCTGAGAAAGCAGCCCAGAAGTGAAGAGAAAGCACAACGTGGTCCAAGGTTCATTCTGTAGCATGCCACCCTCCAGGGAGAGATGTAAGGCCTAACTGTTTTCCTGTTCATGAAAGGAAGACTCTGACAGTAATACTTTAACGTTAATATGCTGATGCAGAAATTTGGCCATAATGAGAGCATCTTTCATGTATCTGACTCAATTTTGATTATAACTAAATAAGTGAAAGTGCAGATACATTGGAAAGATGACCTTTGTCATAAAGTTTCAGATTAATTGCCTAAAGTAGTTCTAGAAAAGGCAACAATTCAGTAGAAAAAAGCATGTCAAGTAGAGGATAACTTGGATACATAGTTCTGATACTAGCAATATTTGCTTCAGAATGTAAACAATAATTTCAAAACTCAAATTGACAGAATTCCACTAAAATGACATACTGTTCATATTTGTCTCTTAACCCCACACTAATTTTGATTATCTTGTGTAATCTTGATTATCATCTAAGAAATTCCTTTGTTTATTATTAATTTTTTGAAAATAGAAGCTATACAACTAAAATTGCAAAACTATACATTAAAATTACAAAAAATCTGTGGCTGTGGCTGTGACATGGAAAACATTATTTTATTGGTATTTACTGATACCCTTGCTTTCATGGAATTGCTATTTTAAATGTGTATAACTAGCAGCGGGTGACAGACCTGCAGCCAGGATCACCTCTCCATCCCTGCCACCCACTGGACAATGTTCCCCCACGACAACTCCTCTGCCCATCCCTATCTATCACAACACCCTCCCCATGGACGGCCATTTCCTGCAACATCAGCAGACCCTATAGGCACAAGCACCCCCCCCATACCTGTTGGAAGAACAGGTGATAACTGGACTCTCAGTTTAAACTGCACCTACTTTCAGGCCCTAAGACCCAGGGCATAGCCTGTGGTCCTCACCCTCCCATCTTACACCCAGCAAGGCAGCTTGGTCCTGCCCCCAACTCTGGTGGAACTCCACTGTTTTGGTGCAGTTCCCAGCAGCTAGCCATCAGGTAAGACACCTGAGGGCAGGCTACACCACCACAGCTGCCACCACTGGACTCTGTTTCCCCAAGATCCACTCCACAAAGATGCACTGTACTGCTCAACCTCACCTACCCCAGCATTGTCCCCATGGACAGCCTTTCCCATAATTTCAGCAGACCCCATAAGCACAAGCACCATCTGCACCAGTTGGAAGAACAGGCCGGAGAACAGGCACAGGTATCATCCACACCAGTTGGAAGATCAGACTCCATAGGCACAGGCACCACCCACACCAGTAGGAATATCAGACTCCATAGGCACAAGTAAAGCCCATAGCAGCCAGAAGAACTGGGGGAGATGCAGGGATGAATCAATACACAAAATCTGTCAATGTAATCCACCATATAAACAAACTGAAAGAAAAAAATGATCATATCGTTAGATAGATACAAAGCCTTAGACAAAATCCAAGACTCCTTCATGATAAAGGTCCTGGGCAGATCAGGGACACAAGGAACATACACAAACATAAGAAAAGTAATATACAGCTAGCCCACAGTCAAAGTCGAATTAAGTGGAAAGAAACACAAAGAAATTCCACTAAAACCAGGAACAAGACAAGGCTGTCCACTCTCTTCATGTCCATTTAATATAGTATTCGAAGTTCTAGCTGGAACAATAAGACAAAAAAGGATATTAAGGGGATACAAACTGGAAATGAAGAAGTCAAACCTTGGTTATTTGCAGATGATATGAGAGTATACGTAAGTGACACCAAAAATTCTAACAGGAACTCCTACAGTAGCTCTCAGCAGCTCTCCTACGTAGAAATGGGCTGAAAAAGAAATCAGGGAAACAACATCATTTACAATAGCCACAAATAATATAAAATATAGTTGGATAACTCTAACTAAACAAGTGAAAAACCTATATGACAAGAACGTTGTCTTTGAAGAAGGAAATTGAAGAAGGTGTCAGAAAATGGAAAGATCTCCCACCCTCGTGGATCAGTGGGAAAACATAGTAAAAATGGCAGCATTACCAATAGCAATTTACAGATTCAATGCAATATCCATCAATCCCAACACAATTTTTCATGGATGTTGAAAGAACAATATTCAACTTCATTTGGAAAAAAAGAAAAAAAAAAACATGATAGCTAAAAACAATCCAGTACAATAAGAGAACTTAAAGAGGCATCACCATCTCTTACATCAAGCTATACTATAGAACTTTAGTAATAAAAACAACTTGATATTGGCATAAAAACAGACATGTGGATCAATGGAATTGAATAAAAGACCCTAACATAAATCCATATACTTATGAACACCTGATTTTTTGACAAAAAAAAGCCAAAATTATACAATGGAAAAGAAGAAAGCATTTTCAACAAATGGTGCTGGCACAACCAGAAGTCAGCATGTAGAAGAATTCAAGTAGATCCATATTTATTGCCCTGCACAAAACACAAGTCCAAGTGCATCAAAGACCTCACCATAAATTCAGTTACACTGGATGTGATAGAATAGAAAGTGGAATGTAGCCTTTGACACATTGGCACAGGAGACTGAGAGAAACAATAAATGGGACCTTCTGAAACTGAAAAGCTTCTGTAAGGCAAAGGACACTGGCAATAAGACAAGACAGCAGCCTACAGAATGGGAAAAGATCTTCACCAGCCCCACACCTGACCAAAATATATAAAGAACTGAAGAGACTTGACATCAAAATACCAAATAATCCACTTAAAACTTGGGGTACAGATCTAAACAGAATTCTCAACAGAAGAATCTCAAATGAGCAAAATACACTTAAAGAATTGTTCAACATCTTTAGTCATCAGGGAAATGCAAATCATAATGACTCTGAGATACCATCTTACACCTGATGACAGCTTATGTTGGAGAGGATGTGGTAAAGGGGAACATACCTCCACTTCTGGTGGGAGTGAAAATTTGTACAGTCATTTTGGAAATCAGTATGATGGTTTCTCAGGAAATTTGGAATCAATCTACTTCAAGACCCAATGATAACAAACATGGGCATATACCCAAGTAATGTTCAATCATGCCACAAGAATACTTGCTCAACTATGTTCATAGCAGCATTATTATTATTATTATTATTATTATTATTATTATTATTATTTCGAGACAGGGTTTCTCTGTGTAGCTTTGTGCCTCTCCTGGAACTCACTTGGTAGCCCAGGCTGGCCTCGAACTCACAGAGATCCGCTTGGCTCTGCCTCCCGAGTGCTGGGATTAAAGGCGTGCGCCACCACCGCCCAGTCAGCAGCATTATTTTTAATAACCAGAACCTGGAAACAACCTAGATGCCCTTCAACCAAATTATAGATCAATAAAATGTGGTACATACACACAATGGAGTATTATTCTGCTGTAAAAAAAAAAACAATGATTTCATGAAATTTGCAGGCAAATGAATGGAACAAA
The DNA here is from genome assembly GCF_949786415.1 of Peromyscus eremicus. Taxonomy (NCBI): domain Eukaryota; kingdom Metazoa; phylum Chordata; class Mammalia; order Rodentia; family Cricetidae; genus Peromyscus; species Peromyscus eremicus. The sequence goes on along the minus strand of NC_081417.1, from coordinate 51,348,212 downwards.
AAAAAATCATTGAATTAGGTAACCCAGACCCAGAAAGATAAAGATTGTATGTACTCACTCATAAATGGATATTAAGAATAAATTATAGGATAATCAATCTTCTATCCACAGTCTCAGAGAGATTAAGTATAAGAAAGGCCAAAAGAGGGATGAATGGACTTTCTTGGGAAGTGGAAATAGAGCAGATCTCCTGTGTAAACTGGGGTTTGGAGTGGGGGAGATGGCGGGATGGGAACTTGAGCAAGAGGTTTGGGCCAGCTGTGAGTGGAGGGCAAGAGTTTCTTGGTAAGGAGGGCCATTTGGGCTTAGAGAGAAAGATGGTGCCAGGGAAACTGCCAGGAATCTGCAAGGATGGCCCCAGCTAAGACTCCTAGCAATAGTGAAGAGAATGCCTGAACTGGCCTGTAATCAGATTAGTAAATACTATAATTGTCAATGAATTGTCTTCATCCAGTAACTGACCAAAGCAGATGCAGACATCCACTGCCAATCACTGGGCCTAGCTCCTGGAGTCCTGCTGCAGAAAGGGAGAGGGGATTATAAGGGCCAGGGGAGTCAAGGTCATGACAGAGAAACCCCAAGAGACAGCTGACCTGAGCTTCCGAGAGCTCATGGACTCAGGACCAATAGCTAAGGAGCCTGCATGGGACTGACCTTTGCAGGTATGTGACAGTTGTGTAGCTTGGTCTGTTTGTAAGGCTCCTAGCAGTGAGATCAGGACTTGTCCCTGGTGATTAATTGGTTTTTTGGAACCTATTTCTCATGCTGGATTACCTTCACCAGACTTGATGGAGGAGGAGCTTGGTCCTGCCTCAACTTGATGTACCATGTTTTGTTCCAGCCCATGGGAGGCCTGCCCCTTTCTGAATGGAGACATGGAGAAGGAGGGGGAATGGATGGGGAGGAGTGTAGATGGGAGGCAAGGGTGGGAACAGGATAGAGGAGGGAAAGGAAACTGTGTTCAGCATGTAAAATAAATGAAAACAGTTAATAAAATAAAATAGCACTAAAGTTTATCACTATATTTTCCAGATCCAATGTACATTTACAAAACATGTATCAATGTATTTTGTTGGAATTTTAGATAGTACATTCTATTTGACCATCATATATAAAGTAGGGTATTTTCAAAGAAGACAAAGTCTAGTACATATGGTAGCCAGTACAGAAGAAAATTGTTCTAAAAATCTCTAATTACAATAATATATTTGAGGCTCCCTATCTGTATATTAATGAATTTGGTTTTGTAGATCATATGCATTTTAGCATTAACAAGTATGTGTCTCTTTCTCATCTATAGTTTTTCTAATGATATTTTCCTGCTATCATTTCCACAACTATCATCTCAAAATTTCTCTCCTGTTTTCCAACTTCCTTTATTTCTTAAGACCAGAGTCCAGTATTATCACTATTTTATTTTAACCTGTTATGTATGATTATGCTTACTTCTTTTCTATGTCCTTTCCCAGAAATCATAAGACTTATCCAACTTTCCCATAACTAGAGTGCATTATCAGGGAGAAAATGAGGATCTGCAGCTAGCATATGGTAGGAACTTAGTAAATGCTCCTCCTAGAAGTATTGACTTCACACACATAGTCTTATGTGTAGCAATAAGTTAACAACACAACACTCTACCTATGTGTATTTACTAATACAAATAGATACAATTCTCAAAACATGGTTTTAAATTCAGTATCAGCTAGAAATTATTTAATTCATCCTTGGAATTAATAAAATTACCATTTTTGGTCATATTTGTCTGTTTTATTCATAAATATGTCAACATTTTCTTTAAGCCAAACTTTCTTAAAAAGGATAAACACACTCAATATTAAAGTGAAGACTACCAAATTCTGCTGTATTCCAAGATAATAATCTAAAACCTATGACAAATTAAATGGTCATCAAGCAGGAAACAGTTTATGTCTCACACATAGTATTCTATTTGGCCTAACCCATATTTCCAAAGGTTTTACAAAAAAAAAATGCTAATAAAAGCAGAAAACTTACAGTATACAGTGAACACCCCCTCTTTAACAACTGATTGTGAGGTCCCAATCTCCAGTCTTTACCAGAATCCACATCTGCAATACATCTCCTATGTCTAAAGTACAGGAAACTTCGCAGAAAGATTAAAAAACATCAGGATACCAGGAAATCTACTGTGAGACAGTATCTCCTAGAAATGATAGGTAAACTGCACCCATGATGCTTGAACAAGATCGGTGCTCTTAAACAAGACTAAAACATGGACAATTCCAATAGACACAACACAGAAAGGGGAAATCTCAAGGAGCTCTACCCCAGACACCCCCCCAAAAAAAAGTAGTCTTCTCCAGTAATCAGCCCCACAATTACTTAACTAATAACATGTAAGTGGTCAACTCTGAAATCATATGCATACAAGCAACACTGGGTGGACTCATACAGGTTGTACACATACACACACACACAAATACACATATATGTATGTAACATTAACCATAAAAGAAAAAGAGACCATAAATTTAAGAGGGAGTGATGAGGGTGGGGGTCATAGTAGGAGTTGGGGGGAGAAAAAAGTAAATGTAGTTGAAGTTTTCCTATGTCCAACCTGGCCAGTGGTAAGGACAAATCTCTCTCACCTCCCAGCCCTGCAGCTGGTTGGACCCAAGTAAACACACAGAGGCTTATATTAATTAAAACTGTTTGGCCTAATGTCTCAGGCTTCTTGCTAGCTAGATCTTACTCTTAAATTAACCCATAATTCTTATTTATGTTTAGCCACATGGCTTAGTACCTTTTCCCAGTTTTGCCTTCACATCTTGCTTCCTGTGTGTCTGACTGGAAACTCCTGACTCAGCCTTCCTGTTCCCAGAATTCTCCTCTCTGCTTGTCCTGTCTATACTATACTTCCTGCCTGGCTACTGAAATAAAATCAGTGTTTTATTTATCAACCAAATCAGAGCAATACATTCACAGCATACAGAGCAATATCCACAGCAGGTAAATGGTAAAATTATATTTAATTTTAAAAACGTATACAAAAGTATGAAAAATTATGAACTGAGTCTATAAGTATATGAACAAAATATTCAGATTGTTTGGCTTAATGTTTCAATACCACTGTAATATTTTAATCACATAGTCAGTGGCAAAATAGAACTTTTATTTCTGTTAACACATGGTGCAATTCTCCATTATTGCTAAGTAGTCAAGAGTGCTAGAGCCATAATGAGAAAATGTTAAAGGAAGATCGTCATGCAAGAACTTGGCTCTTATCTCTTCAGGATTCTAATCTTTATGTGAAGTCACAATTGTGTATATTGTGCAATGTGCAGAAGCTGAAATGCCACTGAGAATGTTTCATGTTACCAATAGAAATGGGAAAATAAAAAGCAGAAGAACTTCCTCTAAATCATCTGCACTCAATAAATACTGGGGAAAATTCTTGTGTTATTTCTTCCTTATGACAAATATACTTAAGTAATTGGAAATTTCCATTTGTGGAACTAGAGTCTTCAGTTATAATGAAATCAGCGAGTGAGGTTTTTCATATGGAAATTTCTTTCTCAAGTACACCAGCACAGAAGTTTAGCCATTATTACTCAAGTCTTTGTAAGAAGGACCAGATATGCTGTTACATAACTTATAATGCATCAATTAAACTACAGACATTTCAGATTAGAAAACTTTATTTACAACAATTATGGTGTCAATCCTTTAAAAAAAAGTGAATTATTTAAAAATTGAATAAGAGAATCAATGCTAATATTTATAAAATATACTTAAGTATTATGCTCACTATATAATATTACTATTTATTACCTACCTTTTATAAATGGTCTCTTACATATACCTGCCTATGTTGTCCAGGGCAAATCTTTGGTTACACTATGCCACAACTCCATTAACTATTTTTTAGTAGTGAGTTATTTGAGAAAATGGCCAGTCAATCTTCTAACTATTTTCTTATCTTTGTGTTTTCACACAAATGAGAATTACTTGAGGTTCTACTTTTCCAGGTTTTAGTGTAAGTTGTCTAGAATTCAGGAAATCAGATAAATATAAAAAAAAATCATATTAATTTTCATACTTGCTATTAGAATATTAGTAAATCCTTGCATGGCTGCTGTTAAGAGGAATGTACATATATTTGTGATGTTCAACAGTTTGTTGGAAAAGTAACTACTTCAAGGAGATAACTACTGGAAAAATGATGGGAAGAGATAAAAGGAATCGGCTACAAGAATATTGTCATGTAAAAATGAAGCCACACAAAGAGGGAAATTAGAATAAATAAAATTGGTATCTTACAAGAGTATTGAAATTTTCTTCTTTTTTTTCCATTTTTTTTTTATTTTGCAATACAATTCAGTTCTACATATCAGCCATGAATTCCCTTGTTCTCCCCTCCTCCCGCCCCCCTCACCTTCCCCCCAGCCCACCCCCACTCCCACCTCCTCCAGGGCAAAGCCTCCCTCAAGGACTGAGATCAACCTGGTAGACTCAAACCAGGTCAAGTCATCTCCTCGCAGGCCGAGCCAAGCGACCCTGCATAGGCCCCAGGTTTCAAACAGCCAACTCATGCAATGAGCACAGGACCTGGTCCCACTGCCTGGATGATGCCTCCCAAACAGATCAAGACAATCAACTGTCTCACCCATTCAGAGGGCCTGATCCAGTTGGGGACCCCTCAGCCATTGGTTCATAGTTCATGTGTTTCCATTTGTTTGGCTATTTGTCCCTGTGCTTTATCCAACCTTGGTCTCAACAATTCTCGCTCATATAAACCCTCCTCTTTCTCGCTAACTGGACTCCCAGAGCTCCACCCAGGGCCTACCCTTGGATCTCTGCATCCAGATCCCTCAGTCTTTGGATGGGGTTTCTAGCACGACAATTAGTGTGTTTGGCCATCCCATCACCAGAGTAGGTCAGTTCGGGCTATCTCTCGACCATTGCCAGCAGTCTGTTGTGGGGGTATCTTTGTGGATTTCTATGGGCCTCTCTAGCACTTTGCTTCTTCCTATTCTGATGTGGTCTTCATTTATCATGGTCTCCTATTCCTTGTTCTCCTACTAGATCAATATAGTACTTGAAGTTCTAGCCAGAGCAATAAGACAACATAAGGAGATTAAGAGGATACAAATTGGAAAGGAAGAAGTCAAGCTTTCCCTATTTGCAGATGACATGATAGTATATTGAGGGACCCCAAAGATTCCCCCAAGGAACTGATACAACTTATAACCACCTTCAGCAACATAGCAGGATACAAGATCAACTCAAAAAAATCAGTAGCCCTCCTATATACAATGGACAAAAAGCTGAGAAGGAAATAATAGATACATCACCCTTTACAATAGCCACAAATGACATAAAATACCTTGGGGTAACACTAATTAAGCAAGTGAAGGACCTATATGACAAGCACTTTAAGTCTCTGAAAAAAGAAATTGAAGAAGATGTCAGAAAATGGAAAGATCTCCCATGATCATGGATAGGCAGGACTAACAGTAAAAATGGAAATCTTACCAAAAGCAATCTACAGATTCAATGCAATCCCCATCAAAATACCAACACAATTCTTCACAGACCTGGATAGAATAATACTCAACTTCATATGGAAAAACAAAAAACCCAGGATAGCCAAAAGAATCCTGTACAATAAAACAACCTCTGGAGGCATCACAATCCCTGACTTCAAGCTCTACTATAGAGCTACAGTAATAAAACCAGCTTGGTACTGGCATAAAAACCAACATGTAGACCAATGGAATCTAATTGAAGACCCTGACATTAATCTGCACACCTATGAACATATAATTTTTGACAAAGAAGCCAAAAGTGCACAATGGAAAAAAGAAAGCATCTTCAACAAATTGTGCTGGCATAACTGGATATCAAGATGTATTGAAATTTTAATACAGCCTCACAGTGTATTTAGATGAATTTGGAAGAGAAGTAAGCTAGGAATTTACATTAAAAATATAGCAAACAAAAGCCAATAAGATATTTTGTTTTAAAATATTTAACATTGACAAGAGCATTCCAAAACACACTATCACTTGATATTTGTGGATCAGTATTGTTTTCTGCTATTGTAGAAACACTATAATTTTGTGGCTTATAAAATTCATATTATATGTAAACTATGTCCCTGCTCTTATAAACAGGATGACTGTGTTTTGTATGCAGGATGAAGTAGATACTATGTAGGATGAGCAACAGAAATCATACAGGTGCATATAACTTTATTTTAGTCCTTGAAATTCACATTCCATTGGCCAAAGTATGATATTTAGACAGTCTTGAAGACCATAGATTAGAAAGTGTACACATTCCAGTGATGACACATGGTACAGGAAAAAATAAAATTCATGAAAATGTGTATTCTCACTTACACATACCAAAACTTATGCTAATTCTACACACACACACACACACACACACACACACACGCCACATGAACACACACTATGACAATGGAGATAATACACATGGCAATGAGTAACATGTGGCTATGAGAATGCAGATATTCATGTATGAAGATTTAGCATAATTTAGAGATACATTAAGATATTGTCCATGATATTCATACCTCAGTTAACTAAATTATGTCTGATGTGAATCTATAATCTTTAAATTTAGTATTGTAAAATATTTATAGTAATATAAAAAAATTAAATAGTGTGGCTGTGAGTGTCTGTCTGTGTTGTTTATAAAGCACAGAGCTTTCAATGTTCATTAATGTTTAGTTATGTTTTCAGTGATTCTTGTTTTCTGATAGGTTATATTCCTAATATGCAGGCATAGTCTATAATAATTTAAATGAGTGAGTAAAGATACCATGTTAGTCATTCAGTAAATACTCGAAAAAATAAGGATATAGACCAATAAGTGAAAATATATTGGACCTATGTTGAAAAATCATCTGTATCATATTTTTTTTTTGCCACAGTATAGTATGAAATGATGCTCATGGGAAGTCTGTCCCTTTCTCAACTGAGAAGGAGAAGTAGATAGAGGGAGGTATATGGAGGGGGAGAGGGGAGGAGAGGCGGAAGGAGTATCTGTGGTTGGTATGTAAAATAAATTTTAAAAAATAATTAATAAATAAAATAAACAAAAATTATACTTTAAAGATATTTCACAATTTAAAAATGTTGGAGTAGCTAAGGCTAGACAACCATGCAGCCCACAAATTTACTTAATACTTTTCACCTCTCATATTTTGTCTGCAACTACTCATATCTCTGACTTAAATTTAAAGATCTTCTTCAAAATTACTGAGAAGTCAAAATATTCATATAATTGATATAATGTTGAAGATGAAATAAGAATTCTTATACTTAAACTTCACTTTCTGTATTTTTGCTCTCATAGATTCCATGCCTATGGTTGATAAGTGAAGAACAGGTTGGGATTTCATTAACCAGATCTTTGTCTTGGTGTAATTTCAAATTTTAACAACTTTATTACTTCTGAATTGTTTAACTTGATATAGGAACAATTCCAATACTTTGAAAAAATTAGTTGTAAAACCATGTTCAGTTTACTGTCCAATGGAAATGTTATACAAACTTTATATGAATGATTAAAGGCCAGTGGTGGCATCAGTCAATCACAATTGTAGCTCAGGGTCATGAAGATTAAACAAATATTCAGCAGCTGTTCAATTCCCTTTCATCTACTGCTTATAGCACTGTAAAGTCAGAGCCTTGACCTTCTAAAGAAATATATGCCTTGGTATGTTATAAATAAATGTTTATCATTCAAATTAGAAACACTATCATCACAAACAAAAAAAAATACATTTATTTCTGGCCAGTCTCTTATTGGTCACTGATTTTAGCACAGTAAAAAATGAGGTGCCTCTAGAATAAACAATCTTTTTTTTCTTTATTAGAAATATTTTATTCATTTACGTACCAACAACAGATCGCCCTCTCTTCCCTCCTCCTGCTCCCTGCCCCCAGCTTGCTCCCCCCAAACCACACCCCATTCTCTCCTCCAAAAAGGTAAGGCCTCCCACAGGGAGTCAGCAAAGCCTGGTACATTCAGCTGAGACAGGTCCAAGCCCTTCCCCCTTCATCAAGGCTGTGCAAGGCCTCCCACCATACGTAATGGACTCCAAAAAGCCAGCTCATGCACCAGGGATAGATCCTGATCCTACTGCCAGGGGTCCCTCAAACAGACCAAGCTACACAACTGTCTCCCGTATGCAGAGGGCCTAGTCCAGTTCATGCAGGCTCCCCAGCTGTTGGTCTAAAGTTCATGAATTCCCACTAGTTTGGTTTAGTTTTTATTTTTTTTCCATCATGATCTTGATAACCCTTGCTCATAGAATCTCTCTTCTCTCTCTTTGACTGGACTCTTGGAGCTTGGCCTCATGCTTGCCTTTGGATCTCTGCATCTGCTTCTATCAGCTACTGGATGGAGGCTCTATAGTGACAGTTAGGGTATGAATACCAGGGTAAGCCAGCTCAGGCACCCTCTCCACTATTGCTAGTAGTCTAAGCTGGAGTCATCCTTGTGGATTCCTGGGAACTTCCCTAGCACCAGGTTTCTCCCTATCTCCATGATGTCTCCATCTATTAAGATATCTCTTTCATTGCTCTCCCATTCCATCCCTGTTCCAGCTTGACCATCCTATTCGCTTATGTTCTTTTCCCCCATCCCTTACTCTATTGCCCATTCACCCCCAGTTTATTCAGCAGAGTTCATCTATTTCTCCTCATGGCAATCCATACGTCCCTCTTACAGTCCTCCTTGTTAGTTAGCTTCTCTGGAGTTAGAAAATATCTTCATGAGTGAGGTAATCCAGACACAGAAAGATAAACATCGTATGTACTTACTCATAAGTGAATACTAGATGTAAAACAAAGGATAACTAGACTAGAATAAATAATCTTAACCTTGGGAAAATGCATTGTTGGCAATATATCAATTCCTCTGGTCTTGCTCCTCATTTGACTAAACAAAAACGATTGCATTTACAACAAATTAAGTATCATAATTTCTTCATTTCATTCCTGGTGGTATTTTACATTCAACTATTATTGGTAATAAGTCTGTCTGGACTTCATTACTATCTTCAGAAAAGACATATTCATTTTAAATTTTAGATGTACTATGCTCATCATTTGACTTCCTAAGTGAAATAAAAAAAAATATATCCTGTGAAGAAAAGCCTGCACAAATAATTTCAAGACAAATTATTAAATATTAATAATTAATGATTTGGAGCTAAGTTTTAAATGTGGAAACCTTCAATGAATATCTTGTACATTGTAGTTGGGTTAATTAAATGTGGCAAAATTATTTCATAGTCATCAAACATTAGCATGGAACTCAACTGAATACATTCTGAATAATTAGTACCATTTATGCTAGTAGAAATTTATGAAAAACTCAAAAGTGTGTTTTTCATTTACAACCTGTAGGCAAAATTCATGATTCAGGATGTTAAACTTTAAATATTCAAATCTTATCAGTGATTTCCTACTGATATTCTCTTCTCATTTTAGTATAGATGATCAAACACTGCAACTTTCTACATTAATTATAACTTTGAATTAAATTCTGAGTTCAAACATCTTTTTCTTATATTTATGAGGAGACAAAACTAGCATGGCCAAGACATCTCAGTGGGTAAAAGCCCTTGACACACAAATGTATTACCTCAATTTGATCTTTGAACCTACAAATGTCAGTTCTCTTTAAGGATGTGGCTACTGGTTATTGATATCACTCCAGTGGATAGTCCCACACCCAAGAGTATATGAGGAATACAAATTAGACTCATGTTTAACAAAACACAAAATTTCATGTGTTAGAAACATAGGGATGGATCTGAAGGAGTTGAAGGATGGATATCATTGTTGATGACCCGACACTCTTATGGAAATGGAAAGCAAAAGCATCTACTTAGAAGATAATAAACTTCTGTTGGTCTGAATTATGAATCACATTAGAGAGAAACCCTGCTTCAACGGCAAGGTGGACCGAGGCTTCCTGGGCATCCCCTTCAACTTCATCATGTCTATTGTTGCCCTAGTTGAGCTCTTGATAAGGAAGTTGTGTTGGTGAGACTTTATTGGTATAGATTCTGACATTCCTAGAAGACACAATCTCACACCAACCTTGCTTGTTTCCTGGCTCAATCTTTCTGACCTTCTACCCATGTTCCCTGAACCTTGGATGCTGAAGTTGCATTGTAGATGTATCCATTTGAACTGGGTTCAACAACCCTGCATTTTATTGGTTGTGGTTTTCTGTAATGATTTCTAATTGCTGCAAAGAGAAGTTTTCTAGATAAGGGGTGAGGAATACAATTATCTGAAAGTGCAAGAACAAATATTCAGATTATAATTAGGAATTATCTAATATCTGATTTAATTAATTAGGTTTCATAATTTGTTGGTTGTATGTTTTCTCCAATATTGATGCTTTTACCAGCTATTTCCAATACCAGGCATGATTTCTCTCTTGTTAGGCAGTCTTAAGTCTAATTAGAGGGCTGTTGGTTTCCACTGAGGGATGAGTGATACTACTGCACCATTAAGGTTATCATGCCATGCTGATCAATGTGTAGTTTATAGGCATCATAGCTAGGTAGGAGTGTTGGTTCCTTATATCCTCTGAAAACTTGCTTGGTGCCTTCTGGTACAATGAAAGCTACTCCTCAGGAAGGAGGCATACAAGTCAGTCCTAGCTCTGGGCCCTCTGGGCCTTATGTCTGAAGTGCATGAAGTCTTTGGCAATAGATTTCCTTTCTACCACTGGAAAGGAAGCAATGGCAATAACAGTAGGCTGTAATGTTTGGGGAGTGCTGACAGTAGAAGAAATAGTCTTCCCCAGGACAGGCCACAAACTGGTTATTAAACACTAAACAGTCAGCCCTGAAAGCATATATATATATATATATGCACACACATATATATGTGTGTGTGTGTGTGTGTGTGTGTGTGTATGTTGTGTTACAACAACTAGTAAAAATGGAGACCACAGACTTGAAAAAGGGCAAGAAGGACTATAAATGTGGATTTGGAGGGGGGAATGGAAATTATATAATTATTATATAATTTAATACAAACAAACACAAACCAAGGAGGTGAGGACTGAGTTCTGAAGATTTTTCCTATGATCTATACATCTCTGTAACTAAGAGACCTTAGTCCATAGTCACTTGCTTCTCTGATGAGAGCATGGGTTGAAGCAAATTATCATAGCAAGGAGAACATGACCAAGAAAAGCACTTGCCTCATGGTAATCAGGAAACAAATGTTCAGAAAGACTCTGGGGTCCCCACAGTGACCTCCATCCTGTACCATGCACAACTCCCTGTATTTCAGCCATGCACATCCCCACATGATACTGAGTGAGACTACAAACAGGTACCTCTGGAGTACACCCACTTTCAAAGTGAGAAGTCCTCTTTCAAGTAACTATTATAAATATTTATTATTAACTATCATGTAAATAAAACAATGATCACATAACAAGCAACCATTGAAGAAGTGATAATTCTCTTCTCTCTCCAGTTAACCCTTTTCCTCATACCTTCTTTTTCCTATTTTTTTTTCAAAATTTATCCTTCTTTTAGAAATTAAATAATAATGTATACTGCAAGCTTTGTACAGTGCAGCCAATGACAGTGTTTACCACAGAATCCATCAATAACACGGATACGGGTTTTGAGCACTGTCCTAACCATGAATTAGTCTTCTGTGCAGACAACTACAGGGCTATGAGATCACAGTTGAAATGGCTGTGTCATGCCAAGAGGATAATATTACATAATGCTCTCCTTAGATTACATCTCTTACATTCTTTCTGTTCCCATCTCAGCAATGTCCTCAGAGCCTTAAAAGGGGGTGGTATAAACGCTTTAATAGGGCTGACAACACAACTATCACTTACTCTAAGCACTTTGATTAGCCATGATTCTTTGAATTTTCTGCAGTTCACTGCACATAGATGCCTCAGTGACTAAAGCTAAGTGTAACAATTGTCTATCAGTACAAGCATAAATACCTGCAAGCAGTTTGGTGCCATATCATTTTATATAAACAGTGATAGCAAGACCTATCTTCATCCTCAGATCTCCTTAGCCATAGATTAATTTTTTAACTATGTTTATAGTACTAAAAAGTTAAGTAATGGAATACTATTCAGCTGTTTTGAAAAATTAGATTACAAAATCTACACATAAATGGATGGAATTCAAGTCAATCATCCTAAGGTAACACAAACTAAGAAAGGCATTGCATCTTTTCTTTTCTTTTTCTTTTTCTTGAGACAAGGTTTCTTTGTGTAGCTTTGCAGCTGTCCTGGATCTTGCTCATAGACCCTTCTGGCCTCAAACTCACTAATATCCACCTGCCTCTGCTGGAATTAAAGTTGTGCACCACCTCTGCCTGGCTACATCTTTTCTCTTAATTGTGGATATTATATTTATGCTTCATATATGTGGTTTGTTTAGAACAGCCACAGAGTTTAGGTAGCTAGTAAAGGACCAGAAGTAGAAGGGCAAATTCCAAAGAAGGAAAATAGGAGATACTATTCTAACTGAATAAAAGGGAAATTTGAAGAGGAGAATTAAATTGGGTTGGGAATGGGAGGGCAGCATAGAGGAAGGGATAACTAACAACAATCATCTTTTGAAAAACCATATTTAAACCTACTAGTGTAGAAGCTCCATAAATATATACACATATAGAAGGAAATTCAGTATAGTGGGAAGACAGTACCCCTGCTAGACATCATCTGTTACCAAATAAAATCTCCAGTACCAGAAATGGGCCACATCTTTTTCAGTACATTTTTCTTTCTTTCTTCATATTTTATTACAATATTCCTTTCCTTCTTTCTTTCTTCATATTTTATTACAATATTCCTTTCCTTGCTTTCCTCCCTCCAAACATTCCCATATATCCCTCCCCATGGTACTTCAAAGTCATGGCTTCTTTTTAAATAATTGTTATTGTCTGCATATATGCACACATACACACACACACACACACACACACACACACACACACACACACACCTAAATATAACCTATGCAGTCCATATAATGTTACTTGTATGCGTGTTTGCAAGCCTGACTATTTGCCACTGGACAATTTCTGTACTCTTCTCAGAGGAAGACCACTTTTCATACACACAACTTTCCTCAGTTGCCCATGTTTCTTTGTATAGAGTTGAGATTTGTTGGACTTTTACAAATCTAGTTTGATCCCTCCATTGGTTTCTACCATGCTCAATTTACATTTGGATTGTCGTGTTGGTGACACTTAATGGGTATAGTTTCTGACATTACTAGGAGAGACAATCTTACAACAAGCTCCCTGATACTCTGGTTTTTGCAATCTTTCCACTCCCTCTTCTACAATGTTCCCCAAGCTTTATTGTGCAGGAGTGTTTTGTGGATGTTTTCATTGAGACTGAGTTTCACAGCTCTGTGCTTGGATTGGTTATGATTTTTGTAATGTTCTCCATCTGTTACAAAAAGAAATTTCTTTTATGAAGAGTAAGACTACACTTCACTATGCATATAAGGAAAAATGCTTACATCTTTTTTAGTCATTGGCCAGAGGGATTCCATACCCACCCCAAGAAAAATATTACAGGTTATTGCAAATACTAGTATTTGCTTTCCGCAACCCACTGTTAAGGCCTATTGCTGAAGAGTTCACATACTTATGGCATAGAGCATGAAAAAAACTATCTCATAATCAACTTGAAGCTTCACCAATAATGGATAGTAGTAGTATTGCTAGAAGATTTCCACATGCTATTAGAAGAGAAAAGTGATCATCAATCTCACCCAGCTTTAAACACTGTGAACCACAATAATGATCTGCCTGAAGGATGTGACCAGTTACAATATGAATGTAAGGGGAGTAGCCAATTACTTTTTATTGTATTTAAGGTCAGGCATACAAGATAGAACCAATACCTAATACTTTTAACAAGGCCAAAAGTTTGAGACTAGATAAGTGTTGCAACCTGAGAACCAGAAAAAATTTATTTTGCTAACTGCAAATAGAAATAAAATGCTTCCTAATGACATGTTGCTATACATTTAGATGACTGCATCTTTCTTCTTTAATCAAAAAATTGGCTTCTTGTAGTAGATAGTAGTTAACATAAAGACCCACAAATGAACAATATGTGGAGAGTAAGAAACTTTGGAGTGTGCATCCATGAATGGGATACCTTTACCACACTCCTTCCCTCAAGGCTCATGGATCTATGTGGAAAAGGAGTAAAAATACTGTAAGAAACAGATGTGGGAAAAAATGTCAGGAAATAGCATTTTCCAGGCAAAATACAACAGGCATACATATGAGTTCACTGTGATTTTGACAGCATGCACAAGCTCTGCAGAAAATCAAGCCAGGCAAAAATAAGAGAATAGTGAAGGGCAGATGGGAATAAATTTTTTACCCCTAGTCAAGAATGTATTTAAAATTGATTCCTGCTGAAAAAGAGAAAGTAAATTTTCTACAATGGAGTGACACTGTGTCACTTCATTCTACTTCTGGGCTAGCCTCATGCTAAAGAATGATTGGCCAACATAGTTAGAAATGGTGGCATTTAGTCTTCTCTTTTGTTTTGTTTTTTTTTATAATAGAAAGAGAAAACATGACATTGTGACTAGGGAGTAGAGAAAATTTGGCCAGATTTGCCAGGAGGAGAAATATGATAAAAAATATAGATTACTCCAGACTGTAGTGCCAGACGTAGGGCTGGACAGGACTGGAGAAACTTCTGACTACAATCAACACTTAATTGAGAAGCTTCTGTTTGCTGTGGGATACTGTTTTTACACACTGATTTAATAAAATGCTGATTGGCAAGTAGCCAGGCAGGAAATATAGGTGGGATAAGCAGACAAGGAGAATTCTGGGAAGAGGAAGGCTGAGTCAGGAAATTCCAGCCCATCTTCCAAAGAGCAGCATGTAAAGGCACACAGGTAAAGCCACAGAACACGTGGCGACATATAGATTAACAGAAATGGCGGAGTTTATATGAGAGCTATTCAGTAGTTAGCCTGAGCTAACAGCCAAGCAATTTTAATTAATATAAGCCTCTGTGTGTTTACTTAAGTCAGAGTAGCTGTGGACGGGGTGGGTCATGGGAAAAGCTCTGGCTATATCTGTTTGTAGTAGAAAGTTATTTTCAGAGATCTACAAGTGGCCAAGTTGCAGAGAATAAGAGACTGTGAAATGTGAAACTCTATATGAAACTATTGTGTCACATATCCTCATCCCAAAGTTCAGCAGTCATTGTGTTAGGGCTGGCAGAAAGATCATAGAGACAGATGTTATTACATTAATGAACACAGTGTCCTCTAACTAAAGCAGTGGAGCTAGATGTGAATTCACAGTGTTTGAAGTTGCAGGCATAAGCCCCATACAAGTACATCTCAGATCAATTATCAGTGAGAGGAGGTAAAAAAGATGAGGCTTCAGTTCTAAGTGGGGAGCTATTGCCAACTGATAGTTGCTGAGAAATGAAGGGGCAGTTTTTTTTTTAAGGGTATGGCTCCTAGGAAGTTTGCAATACTATAATGGAAGGTCCCAGAGCCAAGAATATAAACAGCAAGGATTGTCCTTGATGGGTGAAACAAATGGACACAAAACTGAGTAAGTTGGGAAGAGAGAGGAATCTGGAAGGAATTAGGGAAGAGTGAATATGATTAGAACACATTGGAAAAAAAAATTCTCAAAGAACTAAAAAAAAAATCTTCAATGAAATCCTTGTACACCAAATTTAATATACATAATAACAAAGATGTTTTCATAAGAGAACTGGAAGTTTATTTCAACTTGTGATTATTAACTAATGGAATGAAGGGTCTAAATACAATGAAGAAATAAACCATGCAGTCATTTTAATAGTTGCACTAACATTCTTTGTCCAAATTGAACAGCACTTCATAACTATCTTGGTCAGTGTTCTGTTGCTGGGAAGAGACATCATGACCACAGCAATTCTTATAAAGGAAAGCATTTAATTGGAGCTTGCTTACAGTTTCAAAGGTTAAGTCCATTGCCATCATGGAGGAGAACATGGCAGCATGCAGGCAGACCTGGTGCTGGAGAAGTAGCTGAGTGTTCTCCATCCTGATCTGCAGACATCAGGAAGAGATAGAGCCACTGGACCTAGCTTGGGCTCCTGAAAACCCAAAGCCCACTCCCAGTGACATACTTCCTCCAACAAGGCCACATCTACTCCAAGATCTTACCTCCTAATCCCTCTCAGTAGTACCAGTTTCTGATGTTCAAATATTCAAATATATGAGTGTAGGGCCAACACTATTTTCAACCATCACAATAATCAAACTTCAAAACACAAAAGGAAAGAGAAATATTGCACCATACAAAAGTTAAGACAATGAATGACAAACTGATAGTCAACATAATTCTGGATGGAGAAAAACTGAAATAATCAACAAAGCAGGGGTATTGGATATGTTTTTCCTTGGTCCTTATTCTTCTTGAGTTATACAGAATGAGAGAGAGAGAGAGAGAGAGAGAGAGAGAGAGAGAGAGAGAGAGAGAGAGAGTAAATAAAATGCTATAAATGTGTGAGGAAGACATTAACTTCTCTTTCTACAAGGATACGATCTTATACTTAAAAGACCTCCACAATCTGGCAAAAGAGTTTGTATTCATAAAGAGTTTTAGAAAAGTCACTGGATATAAAATAAACATGTGGAAACTATTAGAATTTCTGTATAGTGACAATGAAGTTTCTGAAGAAATCCAGAAAGTCTCCTGTTTACTGCTTTAATTGGTGGTGAAACCTGGGAGAATGGAGCCTAAAAATAAACTAAATTTTATGCAATAGACAATTTCATTCAGAGCATCAGACAATTTATACTCTGAGGGGGAAGGAAGGCCATCTGAGTAACTTCTCATTAAGTGCAAGTTTAATGTAAATATAATCACAAGGATAGGCTGTACTTTTAAAACAATGTTTTTCCATAGAACATGTAAGCAAATAACAGTAGCCAGTTATAATAAATAGACATGTGGTGATGTCTCAGGCCTTTAATACCAGCACTCTGGAACTCACTCTGTAGACCAGGTGAATTTCTGTGAGTTCAAGGTCAGCCTGGGCTACAGAGAGAATTCCAGGACTGTCCAGGCAATGCAGAGAAACCCTGTCTTGAAAAACTATAATAATAATAATAATAATAATAATAATAATAATAATAATAATAACAGTAGCCAGCTGTGATGAATAATCTAAAGTAAACTCACTCCTATTGGTCCTAATGGCTGTACCTGGGAGGGGCACAAAAGCACATTCCAAGAACAATTCTATGTTTTTGAAGAAAGAGGGGTCACAAGACTCTTGTCTTGTTTTCACACAAACACTCAGAATTCTACTTGCATAACTCCATCCTTAGACTGTGCTCTGATATTCTCTGTTTTAAAAATCAGATATAAGTTTTATATCTTTTAAATGTCTCTATAATGAAAACCATAAAACACTGAAGAAAGAAACTATAGAAAACAATAAAACATAGAAAAATCCACTGTGTTTGTGGATTAGTAGTATTAAAATTGTTCCTATAAGGAACAAATCAGAATCCATACAATTCTTATAGCAATTAAAAGGCCTTTTCACAGGAATACCAAAACAACTTAAGATGCATAAGGAATCACAATGCCTCCACACATTAAAAAGAAGAAGTAAAAAGGGTTAAAGTCAAAGTCATCCTTAGCCAAAAAAGAATCTGCAATGTATTATAATTCTTGAGTTCCAAAAACATTATAGAAAAAGAGTTTCTAAGAGAGCATATTTGCAAAAACCATATTTAAACCAAGGGAAATTGAATAGAAAGTATAAATACAATGTAAGGACAACTTCTAATTCTTAACAAAGATACCAAGAACACACACTGGAGAAAAGAATGCCTCTTTAACAAGTGTTATCAGAAAAACTAGATACCCAACTATAGAAGACAAGAATTGGGTCCTTCTCTCTCACCCAGAATAATAAATAATATAATACTGAAGTATTTGAAAATAGTAGAGAAATACACAGGGAAAATACTTCAAGATATTGGCATGACTTTATGAACAAGGATCCAAAACCTCAAGACATAGCTTCAGGGATTTATGAATGGCATTACATCCATCTAAAGCTTCCAAAAGAATCAAATGCACAAAGAGGCAACATATACAATGGTAGAAAATTGTAGTGAGTTTTTCATCCAGTAGGAAACTACCATCCAGAATATACATAATCTCCAAATCAAGAACACATTAACACATTCAATACATGGTGAAATGAGCTAAATACAAACATTTCAAATGAATAAATATAAATGGCCAATAAATAGATAAAAAGTTTAACATCTTTGCTATACAAAAATATAAAATTACATTGAAACTTCATTGTACCACAATCAGAATGACTATCATCAGGGAATCAAACAAGAGCTCACAAAGTCTACATCAGAGGGACAATATTGATTTTTCTTTCTCAGTAGCATATATACAGTCTTTCAGAACTGTGAAATATAACCAGAAAGTGAAGATTTCTGATTGGCAACAGCCTGATTTCTTCATGTCCTATGGCTCAGGTATATTGGGTCTTCAGCAATTGAGTCTTGCCATCCAGTTCTAGATGATAAGTAAGAGTAATGACAATAGGCTGTTTCAAACAACTTAGAAGAGTTAGCTCATACCCTAGCACTGAGTTTTTTATTTTATATACAATGTCTGGGTGTCTCAGGGAGACAATGCCCCCTTGTTACAGAGTATGGCCATTTAAAACCCCTGTATCCCATACATTATGACATTTCTACAATAGTAGGTGTTTGTATGGTATTTTCTAAGATCTTTAGTGTTAGCTACCCCTATTTTATGGTTAATTTAAAGGTCACTCTGCAAAATAGAAAACAAACCTTGTAAAATTAATTGGGTCAAAAAATCATGGCTGACTATGTTCTAGGTCCTAAGCGATAATGTGTAGTACAAAATGGACATATTAATAATCAGCCTTCTAAGTTTTTGCTTTTTAGCTACATGTTAGTGCATCCCATAACCATCATCAGAGAATCTCCTTTTTGCAGTAGACAGTGGTTAATACAGAGACATAAAACCATTCAACATGCAAAGAATAAGAGACTTCTGCAATAAAACCAGGGAGCTTAGAGTGTGCACAAGTGTGAGTCTATTGCTGGAAATAATCCTACAACCTAAGCAGAATCTAAAATGATAGTTGAGGGTTTATGAATTAACCATAACAGATGAATCAAAACAACCAGTTCTACTTGTATCTGCTTGTGAAATGGGAGAAAGTTGGAGGATTTTTGGAATCTCAAATTCCATTCGTATGAGCAAATCCCATTGTTTACCAGCTGGATAATGGTTTCCTACCCTTTTGTAGCAATCTGTGAATGTAATTTGAAGATTCATAGGACTGTAGAACAAAAGATAATATGTGAGGACTATGCAATGCTGATTTCCTTCTAGAGTTTTAAATACTTTGGTTAGTGCATAATTAGGCATAAACAAATTTCTTTTTTCTGCCATGCCCTAACTTTCATAGGTTGTAAAGTTCAAATTTTCATAGGCTCTCATAGATCCTAATCAAGAAGTGGAAGAATTTAAGATTAGATTGTTTATCAAACTCTTCAATGAAAAGAAAAATATCTGCTCAGTTCACCCCAAGATCAAGCTCTCAATACAAAGGAGATTTATTTGCCCCAGAGGGATGGGGGCAGGGGTGGGGCAAGGAATAAGAGACAAAGACAGAGGTAGAAAACAAAGGAGATGGGGGAGGGGACATGAGAAAGGAGGCAGGGATAGGGAGGAGACAGATATGGCCCATAGGAAAATCGCAATTTATGAAGGAAAAAGGAGCAATCTCTCGTTAGGATGAGAGGTTTAATTTCAATTGAGCATGTTTTTTTAGGTGCGCCAAAGGGGGCTTTTTGATTACTTTTTCATACTTTGATAGTTGGACCTGTGTAGTTGGCCTCAAGAGGAGGAAGTGGCCAAATAAGGGAATAGCCTTTGGGGGCTACCTTTAAGAATGTAATCTAAGGGATTAAGCAAGGCAGAGAAAATAGAAAGAAGGGCAGGGCCTAGCAGAGCCATGTGTGCCAGGCCCATGCTGGCCAGAGTCCCTTCACTCACCTCATGTTTCAGGTTCATCTTCAGGCACCATAGGAGATGTATATAAAGGAGGCTCCAGGATGGGAGCTGAGGAAGTAGAGAACAGCATAGTTGTCTCTGCTGCTGGTTCTACTTTTTATTTTGCTTGAATCAAGAAAATCTTTTTTGATCTTTTTAAACAATTTTAAGGGTTGATCATCCTGTTTATATTCAAGAAACTAGCCATCTTTCCCTTGTAATTAATATCCTTTTTATCTTCCTTAAGCACATTGATAATTAATGTCTGTGTGACCCAAAATTGAACAAGGATCTTTTCTCCTTGTTTATATGCCTTTTCAGTATTCTTTTGGACTTTGTCCTAAACTTCTTCATCTAAAGTTCCTTCTTCTGCAAGTCAGGGATTATAATCATAAACAACTTAGAAATAACCTAAAAATTATTATGATAAAACTTGTGTTCTTACTTTCTTTAAAAATTGATGCACAAGCTTGACATAAGGCAAAGCCTTCCCTGGTTTCAGTTCGATTATTCTAACTCATTGTCTATGAGGGTACCCACTCCCTTATCTCATTGCCGACTTCAGATCCCTGCCTCAGTTCCACTTGTTCACTGCTTTAAAGGTGATGAAACCTAGGAGAATGGAGCCTAACAAAAGTTTCATGCAATAGTCAATTTTACTCAGAGACTCAAGACAATTAATACTCTGAAGGTTAAGAAGAGTCACATGAGTGAAGTGTATAATCATGAGGACAGGCTGTACCCGGCAAAAGCATGTACTTCCATAGAGGTATAAAAACAAATATCAGTGGCCAGTTGTCATAAATAATCTAGTAATCTCACTCTTACCTGCTATACATGGGAGGGGCACAAAATCACATTCCAAGAACAATTAAGAGTTTTTAAAGAAACTGAAATCACAGGCTCTTATCTTATTTTCTTGGAGTTTTTTCACATGACTCCATTCTTGGACTCTGTTTCAATGAGAGAGAGAAAGAGAGAAAGAGAGGGAGAGAGGGAGAGAGAGAGAGAGAGAGAGAGAGAGAGAGAGAGAGAGAGAGAGAGAGAGAGAGACTGAGAAAGCAAGAAGCAAGAAGGAGCATAAAGTTTAAAGGAAAAGTGGGGAAGGATGAGGAAGAGCTGGAGGGAATCAGATGATTTAGACCCAAAGACATTGTATGAATTATTAACATTAAATAAAGTGCTTAAAAACAATAAAAGAAAACAACAATACAAAATGACAAAATAGTAAATTCTGGCAAAAATGTGGGGGAAACTAAAGCTTTATAGGCTGTTGGTGGGGATGAAATTCAATCTATCCACTATAGAAATCTATATGGAGGTTTTCTGAATGAACTAAATGTAGACTTGCCATAAGTCATCACTTTCAAATTAATATCCTATTTTTCTTTATTAAAGTTACATATTTGTGTGTCTAAGTATATAATATATATATGTGTAAATATATAATTTCAATCTACTGAATCTGTTTGTATATATGGTTTCAGGAATGATCACTGTTTATTGGATAACCACTTACAGAACTCATATCCTCTCAACAGTCACTACTTCCCTATAGTTTTTCGTGACAGAATGGTGCCTCATAAGATTTTTCTCTTCTGCATTACCATGTCTATTGATATTGACACTGTTCCAGTCTTATTTACACAGTCATTTCTAGAATGCACCATTTAAGAAATTTCTCATCATCTTTATAAGTCAGAGAAATACAAATTAAAACTTCTTTTGGGTTCCATCCTACCTCAGGAAGAATGTATAAAGTCAACAAAGCAACTAACAAAAAATGCTAGAGAAGTTGAGAAAGAGGATCCCACATTTACTGTGGATAGAATGCAAATTGATTCAACTACTCTGGAAATCAACATAGATCATCCTCAAAAAACTAAAAATGAATCTTTCATATAACTACCAGTGACACCACTCCTTGATGTATTCCACAAGGAACTGACATCTTACCTTTCAAACACTTGGTCAGCAATGTTAATTGATTCCATATACATAATACTCTGGAAGTGGAATCAACCTAAATGCCTTTCAAAAATTAGCGGGTAGTAAACCATGGTGCATATAAACAATAAAATATTGTTCAACTATAAAGAAAAATGAAATCACAAATTTCTAAACAGAAAAATCCAGAAAACATTACATTGAGGGAGGTAACCCAGACCCATATAGACAGACAATTCATGTTCTCTTTAATCTGCAGTTCCTAGCTTCAAATCTTCAGATGTGAGTATATTACAAGGAGTAACTACAAAAATCAGGAAAGTAAAAAGGAACCACAGATGGGGTGAGGGTCTTAGGAGAAGAATAGTAAGATAGAGGTGATATGAAGTAGGAAATGGAAAAAGGAGGTTCTAACTAGGGAAGAGGGAAAGAAGTCAATGTTGAAATAGAAGGATGGAGGAGAAACAAGTAACATTAAGATTGTTTCATAAACCCTCAAGGAATTACAGTATGATGTGTTTACTTAAAGTCACAAACAATACATATGTACGTGTGTGTGTGTGTGTGTGTGTGTGTGTATGTATGTGTGTGTGTGTGTGTGTATGTATGTGTGTGTGTGTGTGTGTGTGTGTGTGGGTGTGGGTGTGGGTGTGTGTAGACAGGATCTTCTCAGTATATAGCATTGCCTGGCTTGGAAATTGCTATGTAGACCAGGTTGGACTTGAACTCATAGAAATTTACCTGCCTTTGCCTCCCAAGTGTTAGGATTAAAGGTGGACTATACAAAGACTGGCCTACATATCAAAGGGAGTTATGTCACTGGCACTGATGATGCTCCTAACAAGAAAAAAAAAAAAAAGACTGTCCTGAGGAGATGAGCCCAGTAGTTGGTTATCCAGTACATAGTATTAATCCCTGAAAGCATATAGACCTAGACAGCAAAAACAGATCACCAGATAGAATTTATATATTTTTACACACTTATACACACAAATAAATATTTAGCAATAATGAAAAAAATAGAACATCAATTTGAGAATGAAAATCATGGAAGGAGTTTGGGAGAGGGGACTCTGGAAGGTTTTGAGGGAGAAAAAAGAAGGTAGAAAGTGACATAAACACATTTTAATGAAAATGTATCAAAGAGTGACATGAAATCAAAAGGGAGATGGAATGAACCGATTACATTATATGTAAGCATAGAAATGTTATAAAAATTATTTTACAAGGAACACAAATTAATAAAAAAAATCAACTAGCTGTAAGCTATAGGGGTTGCTGTGGGTTACCTGGCCATTTCCATTGTTTTGTGTTCTCTTTTAATCAGGATGTCCTGATTGCTATAGTGCTGTATTAGAAAGAGTTACAAGGTAGATGCTGGGAATAGAACCCAGGTCCTCTGAAAAAGCCAAATATTGTAGTTTGATGAGATGTGCTATCTGTTCACTGCTTGGATAGTAAAACATTTTAACACTGTAGATGCTTCCAAATATACTAAAAGTTCAAACAGATACTTCTCTAAAGAGAGAACAGAAATGGCCAAGACATAAAAAATTACTAAAGTGTTGCTAATCATTGGGTGAAATGCAAATTAAAATAACATTGTGTTACTATTTCTTCATACTTAGAATAGCTATTAACAAAAAAATGGAAAAATAACAAATGATGTTGAGAATATGGAGAAAGAAGAACTCTTATATATTTTGAAAATGGACACTACTGTAATCATTATAAAAAACACTATCAGTGTTTTTGCAAAAATATAAAACAGGAGAACCATGTGATTCATTTAAAGTGATTCAATTTAGGTAACTTTGATAATGTTATGACCTAATTTTAAATAATAGGGTCAGAGTAATGATAATAACAGTTAATTTACTCCACAGCATGTGTATTTTCTGGCCTAAGAATAGAGCCTGATTAAGGGAAGAATTGCTGCTTTATTTTTTTTAGGACTATAAGGCTGTATTTTGTCTATTTTTTTTTTCAAATCCAAAGATAAGGTTTTATTTATAAGTACAATAGAGTTTGACCAGGATTTCCTAAACTTCATTTGTATCCTTCTGAAAGACATAAAATAAATAAAGCCACAAAACTCCTATAAGTAAGTACACACCACTAAAAATTATGGTTATATACAAAAGTAGAACTTATTAACTCTGCTATATATTAATACAATATCTGTATGTGAATTAGTAAAAGCTACACATTAAGATACTAATATATGAGCATCAAGAATTAATATCTGACATTGCTTTTATTTATTTAAATTAAATTGATCTTTGACAGTTTTAAATTAAAGAGATCTTTGACAATTACATACATGTATATAATGCATTCTTACTTTTTTTACTCTCTATATTCATCCTATCTCCATTCCTACCAACTTCTATCAACTTTCCAACAACTTCTTTTCCTATATTCATGTCTTTGTGTGCGTGTGTGTGTGTGTGTGTGTGTGTGTGTGTGTGTGTGAGAGAGAGAGAGAGAGAGAGAGAGAGAGAGAGAGAGAGAGAGAGAGAGAGAGAGACAGATTTTTAAACAGATGTATCAGTAAAATTGTGGATTTCAAACTACCTATTAAGAGCCTTCTTTCCTCATTAATCCAATAGTTACACAAATGAAGATGACTGCCTATGCTCTTTTTAATCTATGTAAGCATTATTTAACATTTTGGGACAGAGTTAATACATCTATCTCATCAAAAATGTATCACTTTTTTATGGTGAAATCTTCTAAAGGCCCTTATTCTAGACCTCTCATATGGACAGTGCATTTACAGTGATTATACTCTACAGAAGCACATCAGAACCAACTAATCCACTGAGTATACTTTCTTCAACCTGTCTGCATCTCTCCTTCCCCCTACTCTCCAGTGACTCTATGGACAAAACAAATTAAACTAAAATATTCGTAGAGTTTATAATTTCCTTACACTGATTATATACATCAATCATGACTAAATGCATTCTGTGAACTCCATGACAAACAAAACAAAACAAAGATTTATGTATTTTGGCATATCCTAGTAAACTTAAAATAAAAACATGAAAGTTGTAGCAAAGATTTAAAAAATATCTAAGAAATAACACTACATTGATGACTTACTTTTCAATAGTACACTATAAAAGCCAAATTATGACATGGCTTCTTTAGAATGTTGGATAAAATGATAACCAAATCCCTTCTTCTTTAGACTCCCATACCTAATTCAAAATTCTTCAAAGTGAAAGAATTGTAAGGATGTTTTCAGACCAATTCAGTCTCTATTAATTAATATCCAGTGGGCATATTATGTCACAAATAATATTCACATTAAAAGAAAATAACAGTAAATGGAAGTCAAGATTCAATGGAAAGAATTGAACAATAAATGGATAAGGTATCTTCAACTAAATAAGCTTGATCTTCAAATAACAGTAGTAGGATTTATGTGCACAGTTCGGTGGGAAAGTCATTTGCTACCTACCAGGCTCAAGACCTTGAGTACAAAATCCAGCACCACAAAAATGAACAACTAAATAAAAATAACAATGATATGATTGTGAGTTTACTATATATGAAATATATGAGGAAAGTACAAAGCTAGCATATAATTAAATGCCTGTGAAGTACTTACTGTAAGAAAGTATTTAAAGAACTAATTTAGTGTAGACTGTAATAAGTCAAGGATGCACCCTGTAATCTCTAGGGTAACCATTAAAAGAATAACACAAATGAGAGTCAAGCAGCTGCTAGTGGAAAAAAACAGAATAATTATTCATCCTTGATAGCTTTTCAATTTACAGAGGTGAGCAATGGAATACTTCATTGATTTAATGAGTAATACATAAAATATAGTTTATTTTTTCTAATAATGAAACCATAACTTGAGTAAAATTATGTATAAAAACTTTAACTGAGACTATTTAAACCTTTTAAATGAATTGGTTTGAAATACTTTATTTTCCCGTAGAGAAAAGTTAGCACTAATAATTACAAACACTTTCATAGTTCAAATTTTCAATTACACATTAAATTCATATATGAAATTGTATCTATGTGTCTGAAAAAATATCAAACCCATGTAGAAAACCATGGCCCTAATTATTTATATGTCTCTGGACGTAAAAATTATGAAATTTTAAAAGGTATTGGATATAATTTACAGAGGATTTAAGTTGCAATTGGATATAGAAAAAAAATGAGAAATTTATGTTTTTTATCAAGATAGGAAAATCAGTAATTCATTAATTACAAGGCATCTATTTTATTCTTACACTACCAATAATATGAAGTCATCATAAAATATTTAGTAATAATTTCCAAATATTACAAAATATTAACACAAAATAGGAAAGGCAAAAAGAACTGCAAATCCCATTAATTGAAATGGGCTCAT